>NC_007087.3:2790419-2905419 GCF_000004695.1 Dictyostelium discoideum AX4
ATATTTAAATTATCTTGATTTTCATTAAATTCTTGGTTATTTAATTTTTGAAATCTTGATTTTAATTTTGGAGAATTTTTATATTTAGAGTGTGATAATAATTTCCAAAATAATTCATCACTACAGAGATGGTAAATATATTTTGAAACATATTGAAATTCTTGAATTATAAAATCACTTGAAACTTTTGATAATATTAAATAAAATACCTCTGTCGGTAAATCTTGAAGGTTCATAGTTTAATTTTATTATATATATTATATTATTTTTAAATAATTTTTACAAATAATAAAACATTTAATTATTAAAAAAATAAATTAAAATAATATTTAAATAATTTAAATAAATTAAAAAAAAAAAAAAAAAATTATTTAAAAAAAAAATTAAAAATAATTATTGTAATTGCCAATGTATTAAAAGATATATAAAAAATAATGTTTAAAAAAAAAAAATTAAAAAATTTAGAAGAAAAAAAAAAAAAAAAAAAAAAAAAAAAAAAAGTTAATATAACTGAAACAAAAAAAAAAGTTACAAAACTTTTTGATATTTTTCAAAAACTGTGTTTTTTTTTTTTTTTTTGAAATTTTATTTTTTATTTTTATTTTTATTTTTATTTTTGGTTATTTTAATTTTTATTTTTTAATTATTTTTTTTATTTTTAGTTTATTTCTGTTAAAACTTCAAGGGTGTTAATAATATCTGAATCATGAATTGTGTTTGTGGGGGTATCACCATTATTGTTATTGCTGTTGTTTGAAATATTTAAATTTGTATCACCAGTATAATCATCAATTAATGAAGAGTTTGGTCTATGACTTGCAAGTATTGGTGAATGTTGTGGCTGAGAGTTTCTACTTTGTGAAATCCAACCACTATTATTATCTGAACTATTATTATTATTACTATTGGTACTTGAAGAGATTGAGTTTCTATCATTATTATTAATACTACTATTATTATTATTAATATTATTATTATTATTATTATTATTATTATTATTAAATTGTTTATTTTGATTAAATTTTGAAAAATAATTTAAATTATTAAAATTTGAATTATGTAATAACCAATTACTATGCATCCAAGAATCTTTTGATTCAAATCTCATATAACATGATTTCCAAAGTTCTAAGCAACGTGAATATAATTTTGGTCTAATTGATTGAATATCTTGAGGATTAAAGTATGGATTTAAAAATTTATTAACATTTAAATTAACTTCAGTCCAAATTGAGATTGTTTTGGTTTTAACTTGATTTTGAATTCTATCTTTTTCACAATTATTTAAGAAAGTACCATATTTACAACTATGAATATTATCGGAAATGAATAACAATAGAGATGGAGTAAACTCGAAAAGTAATGGAAACTGATTTAATAATTGAAAACAACAATCTAAAAATTGTTGAAAAATTGGGGATCTCTCTTCTTCATTACCAGGTAAATGACCAAGACGTAAAGAGAATTTATGGCCAAAACTAAGCCATTCCTTTTCGATTAATACTTGAAACCCATGAATTGTACGATAGAAAGGGTCCAATAGAATTTGAGTTAATGAAGTGATTTGCGGGGTTCTGTCCCAACCATCACTACAATGCACCAATATACTATTACCTTTTAGGATTAATTCAGCAGAGAAAGTTGCCGCTTCCAATATTGATTTAATATGTGATATCCAACCAGTCTCTTCGATGTAGCCCCAAAATCTCATATCAGTGCTCTCGGTATGATCTTTGTCACGAGCTGATGATTTCATTGCCAATACTAATTTCTCTAAACTTTTTCTAATTACATGAATATTAGGTATATTCATAAATATTAATTTACAATTTGGATAATTATGAATATTTTCAAAGCCTGCACCATTGGCTGTATTTGCAATTGCATTTATTTTTGGTCTTGCATCAATTAGATAGAGTGTTTTCGATGGTGAACTTAATGCTAGACTACTACAATAAAATTCGTCCTCTGGACAACGTGCCCTTTCAATACCAACCAATGGTTGACTACATCTACTAATGGAAGCATTTGAAGATGGATCTTTCCATGACAATGTTGGTATACGACCTTTACTACGAAATGAAAATATTTTCTCTAAATCTTTATCAGTTGCTTTGTTTGAGACAACCAATGAACTTGGATAACTTGAACACATTCTATGATCTTTATTGATGTTTGTAAATTTCCAACCACTATTTTCACTATCACCATAGATATTAAATCTAGCATATTCTCTTCTTTGATTATAAACTTGCCAACCATCTATACTACTTGTACTTGAATTTAAAACATTTGGTTGTGTTGAAAATGATGGTGATGATGTTGATGTTGTTGTTGTTGATGACGATGACGATGATGATGGATTTAAATCTGAAAATCCAGGTGATTTATATAAAAATGCAAATAAAAATGGTACCATTTCCTCAAAAATACCATAACTTTCATAACGATCAATATGTTCAACTCTTGATTCATCTTGCATTTGAATATTCTCTTCAACAATCTTTTTTTGAATATTTTTATTTTGACTTGTTACTTTTATTGATCTTTCAATTTTATCTTTAAAATGATAATTTATTAAATCCATTATTTTATCTCTAACATGAATTGACATGAAATATAATTTAAATTGTTTAAAATCTTTAGTTTCAATATTAATTAATTGATAACTCATTGATGATGTTGATATTGTATAATTTGATAAATTATTTGATGAAATTGATGTTGTTATATTATTATTATTATTATTATTATTTACAGGTGAACTATTTAAAATTGGTTGAGATTGTTGTGGTGGTGGTTGTTGTTGTTGTTGTTGTGATAAATTATCTAAAGAAAAATGATAAGATTGAGCTGGTGATAAAGGTGGTGTCGGATTTGGTGATGAACCACCCAATGATGGATTAACTAAATTTAATGAAGTTTTACTAAAATTAATTATATTATTTAAAATTGATGATGCACTTTGATTAATACTAAAATGACCACTTAAATTACTACTATTATTACTATGTACATTTATAATTGATTGTTGATTTAATGATGTTGTTACTGTTGTTGTTGTTGTTATTGTTGGATTTATATTTGATTGTTGTTGTTGTTGTTGTTGTTGTTGTTGTTGTTGTTGTTGTTGTTGTTGTTGTTGTTGTTGTTGTTGTTGTTGTTGTTGTTGTTGTTGTTGTTGTTGTTGTTGTTGTTGTTGTTGTTGTTGTTGTTGTTGTTGTTGTTGACTATTATTACAATTTATTTGATTTGAATTATAGTAACCATTACTATTACTATTACTACTACTACTATTATTACTACCAGTACTAGAACCAATCGGATTTATTAAATAATCATCAATTATATTACCACCAGTTGTAATTTCACTTGTAGTAAAGAAAATATCATTACTATTATTTGTTGGTATTATAATTGTTTCTTTATTTAAACCTGATGATGAATCTAAATCATTACTATTATTAGAACCACCATTTGATTGATTATCTCTATCATCATCAGTTCTAACTGTTGATATTGATAACAATGGTATTGATTCTTCCTCATCTTCTAATATTGGAAAATTTATATTTGAACTATTATTACAATTGCTATTATTACTATTACTATTACTACTATTACTATTACTATTACTACTATTACTATTATTTGGTTGATCAAGTTTAAAAACTAATCTAAAATTTGTTATAAATAATTTACCAGTATATAATTGAGTTGAAGTACCAGTAGTAAAAGAATCACCATTTTGAATAAAGGTTGAAACTGGTTTACCTAAAAATACAGCTTTTTCAATCATTAAAATGTTTTCACCAGTTGGTGAAATTCTTTCTGAAAAGAATTGTCTAATCAATGGAAATGGTGAAATTGCTGCCATTTCCATTGGTGATGGTAATATTGGTGTTGGTTTACTACAATCTGCTCCATACATTAAAAACAATTCCAATAATTCAACTTTACCTTGTTCAATTGATAAATGTTGACATGTTCTACCTCTTTTATTAACAATATTTGGATTTGCCCCATGAAATAATAATAATTTTAAGAAATCAAAATTATCATTTAACATTGTTGCCCTATGTAATGGTGTTTCTTGTTTATTATCTTTATGATTTATATATGCTCCATTTTCAATTATTAATTGAGCTAATTTAATTGATTTATTTGAATAACAATATCTTAATGAAAATATATATATATATATTAGTATATTAAAATAATAATAATAATAATAATAATAATAATAATAATAATAATAATAATAATAATAATAATAATAATAATAATAATAATAATAATAATAATAATAATAAGATATTGTATATATATATGTATATTTACTTTGTTAATAAATGTAATGGAGTTAAACCATTTTCAGTTCTTGCATTTGGATCAGCACCTCTTGATAATAATTTTGTAGCAATTTCAAATGCACCTTGATTTACAGCATAATGTAATGGTGTATAACCATCAATATCTCTATGGTCTACTTCAATTGAGGTGTCTTTTAAAAATCCATATTTTTTTTTAAAAAAGAATTTTAATGCAAACATATTATCATTCATCGCGATTAAATGTAATAATGTTTGACCTTTACTATTCCTTTTGGTTGATAAATCACCCCTTTTCAAAAATTCTTTAAATACATTTTTATCTTGAGATCTTGATATATGTTCTAATGTTTGATCATTTGTTGACATTCTATCTAAGAAATCTATATAAAAAAAAAATATAAAAATGATAATTGAAAATATGTGGATTTGTGAAAATATAAAAATATAAAAATATAAAAAAAAAAAAAAAAAAAATTGCGCAATATCTTGATATTTTAAGGAAAAAAAAAAAATAGAAAAAATAAAAAAAAAAAAAAGAAAAATCCGCAAAAAAAAAAAAAAAAAAAAAAAGACAAGAAAATTTTAGGATTGAAAAAAAGAAAAATGTATATACATAACTAATTATTATTCTTTTAAATGAGATATTTTTTAAACATTGTATATACATTTTTCTTTTTTTTACCTTTTTGAAATTATATAAAAAAATTTAATATATTTTAAACTTTTGGGAATCCTATTATTTATTTTTTAAAACAATATATTTTCCTGAAAATGTTTTAGTTTATTTTTTACCTCTATGAGATTATATAAAAAAATTAAATGTATCCATAGTTTTTAAAATTAAATATATTTAATTAAATATCCATAATTTTTAAAATTAAACCATTTTAAAAAAAACAAATCAAATACAAAAAAGTTTAAAAATTAAAAAAAAGAAATTTTTTTTTTAAAATTATTATAAAATGCTATTTATTAAGAAATATTATTTATTTATTTCTTTTTTGATGGGGCAGCAGCACCTTTCTTATCACCGGCTTTACCTGGGGCTTTCTTGACGGTTGATTTGATGACACCGACGGCGACGGTTTGTCTCATATCTCTGACGGCGAAACGACCTAATGGTGGGTATTCAGTGAAGGATTCAACACACATTGGACGAGATGGGGTTAATTCGACCATAGCGGCATCACCATTCTTTAAGACGACGGCGGCAGTACCTTCTTTGGCAACGACGGCACCAGTACGACGATCAACTTTATCGACGATTTCAGTGAATTTACAGGCAATGTGAGCAGTGTGACAATCTAAGACTGGTGAGTAACCAGCATGGATTTGACCTGGATGGTTGAGGACGATAACTTGAGCAACGAATTTTTCAGTTTCTTGTGGTGGATCGTTTTTGGAGTCACCAGCGACCATACCTCTTTTAATTTCTTTGACTGAAACGTTTTTAACGTTGAAACCTACATTGTCACCTGGACGGGCTTCTGGGAGTTGTTCGTGATGCATTTCGACTGATTTGACTTCAGTTGAGAGACCAGCTGGGGCAAAGGTGACGACCATACCTGGTTTAATGATACCAGTTTCGACACGACCTACTGGAACAGTACCGATACCACCGATCTTGTAGACATCTTGTAATGGAATACGTAATGGTTTATCGTGTGGACGTTTTGGTTCGACGATGGCATCGAGGGCTTCTAATAAAGTTGGACCTTTGTACCATTCCATTTTGTCGGATCTTTCTAACATGTTATCACCATTCCAACCTGAGATTGGGACGAAGGCAACTTTTTCTGGATTGTAACCAATCTTTTTGATGAAAGATGAAACTTCCTTGACAATTTCGTCGTAACGGGCTTGTGAGTAGTTGGTTGATTTTTCATCCATCTTGTTGATAGCAACGATCATTTGTTTGACACCTAAAGTGTAAGCAAGGAGAGCGTGTTCACGAGTTTGACCGTTTTTGGCGATACCAGCTTCGAATTCACCAGTTGGGGAGGCAATGACTAAGACGGCACAATCGGCTTGGGAGGTACCAGTAATCATATTCTTGATGAAATCTCTGTGACCTGGGGCATCAATGATGGTGAAGTAGTATTTGGAGGTTTCGAATTTCCATAAAGCAATATCGATGGTGATACCTCTTTCACGTTCAGCCTTTAATTTATCCATAACCCAGGCGTATTTGAAGGATTGTTTACCCATTTCAGAAGCTTCCTTTTCATACTTTTCGATAACTCTCTTATCGATACCACCACATTTGTAGATTAAATGACCAGTGGTGGTTGATTTACCAGCATCTACGTGACCAATGACGACAATGTTAATGTGAGTTTTCTCTTTACCCATGGTTGTTTATTCTAAAAAATTAAATTTTAAAAAAATTATTAGTATTAATAAAACTTTTTTTTTTCAAAAAAATAATATAATAAATAAAATTTTACATGTGTATATTTATTATGTGTGTATATATTTATTGTGTGTGTTTGTATATATTATAATAAATTAATGAATAAAATTATAAAATTAAAATAAATTTATATTCTTTTGAACACAAAAAAATAAAATTTTAATGCGAAATTTAATGGAAAAGGTGTGCTTGTGTGTGAGTGTGTTTATCCCAATTTATTTAATTCGTTTTTTTTTATTATTATTTTATTTTTATTTTAATTTATTTATTTTTTTATTTTATTTTTCTAAAAATAAGATGCTTATTATTTCAATTTTTTTTAAACTACTCTATTTTTTTTTTTTATCATTATTATTTTTTTTATGTGGTGTGTGTGGAAAATATCATTTTTTATGAATATGTTCATAATTTGCGCATACCTTTCTTTAAAGTTGATTATAACAATGAATCAAAAAAAGTTGAAAAATTCTTTTTATGCGTCGCAAAAAAAAAAATAAAAAAAAAATGTTTTTTTCGAAAAAAATTTTAAAAATAAATTGATAAACCAACATAACATTTACATAAGTTTTACATAAAAAAAAACCGATCTTCATAAAAAAAAAATTTTAAAAAAATTTGAAAAAAAAAAAAATTATTAAAAAATAAAAAAAGGATAATCTCTGATCTTATTCTTATAAAGATAAAAAATAAAAAATATAAAATTAAAAAATAAAAAATAAAAAATAAAAAATAAAAAAAAAAAAATGAAAGATTATAATGATTGAAAGCGGTAAAATTATTGATGATAAGAAATAGATAGAGTTTTGATTTGAAAAAAAAAAAAAAAAAAAAAAAATATATATATATATATATATTTTTAACCCTTTATTTGATTATGATTTCTTTTTTTTTTTTTTTTTTTTTTTTTTGTTGGGATGATATAAATATATATATTTTATTTATCTTGTATATTATAAATCAATAGTATCTTCAACAAAATAATATTTAGTTATTGGGTCAGTAGTACCAATTTTCATTAGTTGTAGTTTTGAAAAGTTTTGAAAACCAAATTCTATATTTTCATCCATATGTTTCTTTTTTTTTTTTTAAAAATTTGTTAGAAACTTTTTGATTTAAAAAAGAAAAAGGTGATGTGTTTTTAAAATTTATACATACTTTAATTTGAAGATAATTTCTTTGTATATTTTTACCTTTTGCAATTGTAATATGAGGATGCCAATCTCTATCTTCTTCAACTTTAATATTTTGATCTTTAAATAATTTATATAAACGATTTCTATAATCCACTATTTTACTATACCCATCATGATTTTCATTAACACCAGCCCATATAACTCTATCTTTAAATGAACCTATTCCTTTTATAGATGAAGAAGGTTTATTATTTTCACCAAATATTTCAGTAGCTAATAATTTAGTTTGTGGCATTAATGTTGATTTAACAATTGATAATTGTTCATCTGTTAATTCCATAACAAATACAGTAACATGAAATTTTTCAGAGGGAATTAAATCTTTTTCAACATATTTACAACTTTTTTTCATTGAATTTTGAATTTGTTTAAGTTGGTTATAAATTAATAATTCTGTAATTTGAAGTCCAAAAAAATAATTCATTCTACCAACATTGGATTTAACTAATTGATTTGACATTATTTAAATAAAACTAATAATTAAAAAAAAAAAAAAAAAAAAAAAAAAAAAAAAAAAAATTAGGTTATGGTTGAAGATGGAGAAATAGTAATGGCAGTAATGATAAAAAAAAAAAAAAAAAAAAAAAAAAAAAAAAAAAAAAAAAAAAAAAAAAAAAAAAATTTATTTGTTTCTTTTTATCTTTTCTGGTTAAATTCCCTGAAAAAAAAAAAAAAAAAACTCAAGTCAATTTCCAATACCTTAAAAAATTCCTTTACCAAATCAATTTCCGACACCTTAAAAAATTCCTTTACCAAATCAATTTCCAATACCTTAAAAAATTAAAAAATTAAAACTAATAAACTAAAATTAAAATCTATTTTAGAATTAAAAAAAAAAAAACTAACAATATTAGGCCATAAAAGTTTAAAATCCAAATTACTTTTTTATTTTTTTTATTATTTTTTTAATTGTTTTTTTTATTGTTTTTTTTATTCATATATTCAATCCATAAATAGATTTCCCAAAACCCATTTATATATTTTTTTTTTTTAGTCAGGGAAAAAAAAAACTCTTGGTTTATAATATTAGTTTTCTTTTTTATAATTTCATTATTAATATTATAAATATTATTATTATTATTATTATTATTATTATTATTATTATTATTATTTTCTTTTTAATAAATTTCATTATTATTGTTATTATTAATAATATTATTTTATTGCCATGGTTTAATATTATAGTTTACAAATAATGAACCGGTTGGAAATGGTGGTATTTTATAATAACTATTGAAAATTGGGTGTAAAACACGAGCAGCACCATCAAGACAAGTTAATGGAATTGGATAGAATCTTCTAGCTCTTTTACTTCTAACTTTAAAATCTTTATCAGTAACTGGACCCATATCACTAACCCAACCGGTATTGACTGAAGAAACATGAATATTTCTTTTCTCTAAAGAGGCACTAATTGATCTTGTCATCATATTTAGTGCAGCTTTTGCCATATTAGTATGAACGTGATTACCACTTTGATTATTATAATCATAATCAAAATCACCTTCTGATGATGTAACATTTACAATATAACCCCAATCTAATTTTGATACTGTTGAATTGTTATTATTATTATTATTGCTATTATTATTATTTCTAAAATTATTATTATTAAATCTATTTGATCTATTATTATTATTATTATTATTATTATTATTATTATTATTATTATTATTATTATTATTATTATTATTATTATTTAATGATTTTCTTTCCATTAGAGGTATTAATTGAGAAACAAACATGGTTGGTACAATTGAATTTACTAAATTAACTTCACCCATTTCAACAGTTGAAATTTCATCAATTTGTGAAGTCCAACTTGTTTTATTTCTCATATCTAATGGTTCACCATGTTGATCATATTTTTCAGATGGGAATAGAATTTCATTTCTATCATCATTATCTTCTGGTAATAATGTACTTTCAATGATTGAAGTTGAAGAAGAACCACCAAATTTAATATCATTAACTCTAACTAAAACCATTGATTTGTCAGAATCACTATCACTATCTGATGCATTGATAATTTGCATATCATCATCAGACGATATCTCTTGAAATTGATCAATCATTTTATCGGTTTGATTAGTTAATAAAAGTTGTTTAATTTCCTTTTCACCGGTTAACAAACTATGATAATATGCTTTTGGTCTACGAATTGTTTGAGCAGCATTATTAATTAAAATATCAATTCTTGGGAAATTTGATTTTATATGATTTATAAATTCTTGAACAGCAGCAATACTTCTAAAATCTAAACCATAGATATGTAAACGTGATAAAATATCAGGATTTGAAGAGAACCTTTCTTTAAATGCTTCATTTGCAAGATGTGGGAATCTTGTAGTTGCAATTACATTATAACCATAACCTAATAACAATGCAGCACATTCAAAACCAATTTTGATTCTAGCACCAGTTACCAATGCATATTTTTTATTTAATAAATTGAAATCTTTAAATAAATTTTCATCAAATTCTGTACGTGAGAAATCATTAAATTCATTACACTCTTTACAAAGACTTGATGGTACCATATCAAGTTTTGAATACATAATTTTCTTTTTACAAATGTAACAACTTATTAAACCATTTACAGTTAAGCATGAAATTTTCCAACAATAATCTTTTATTGGACCAAATTTTGTAAAGCTACCAATTAAATCTGGATTTAAAATTTCATGAATTTCTTTAGCCAAGAAACGGGGTTTAAAATTTTTACGTAAAAATTCCAAAATTCTTGACATTGGTTTAAATTGAACATGATGAAATGGAATTGAAGTATATTTTTCATATTTTTCAGAAATTGAATTTCTTGCAACACAACGATCCAAATGTTTACAATATTCAAAGTTTTTACATTGAAAACCTCTAACAGAGTATTTTTGAGAACGTTCCATCTTTGTTGTTACCAAAATTGTTCTATTATTAAATGCAATGGCAGAACGTGGAATCATTTTAACATTACTACCATTATAACAAATTGCTGTACAATCTAAATCACAAAATATTAAATGTTCTTCAACATTTTTTGAAAATAATGTAATGATTTGAATTGGTCTAAATTGATCACCAATAATTGTAATTGAATTTGGTGTACGTATAAAACGATAGGAATATTCATTTTTATCAATCCATTGTTTAATTTCAATTAATAATGATTCAAGTTTACTTTCACCCATTTCAATTGTTGGTGCTGTAATAATGATATCGATATCTGATTCTGATTTTTTAAATTCTTTTTTTATTTTTGTTTGAAATTCATATTCAACAGTTTCATTGGAAAATTGTAATTTCGATTTCATTTCATCATAAAGTTTAATATATTCCAATGGTAGAGTTTCAATACATGTTACTAATGCACCACCAATTAAATATGCATTTGCTTCATTTTCATTACCATTACCAAAGGTTATATTATCTGAAAGGCCAAATGACATTATTGAAAGAAGTTGTTTAACAATTTCAATATTTGATGCTAATGAAAGTTCACCATACTCTGAGCCATGAATACCACGAGCTCTTGATGATATATGGTATCTACCAATTTTTGATAATTTGAAATCATCTGGATTTTTAATATTACCTTGTTGGTTCTCTAAATCATAGACATCAAATGAATGATCTTTAACTTTTTTATAAATCCTTTCACTAATTTCATAATCTTTACTTTCATCCATATTATTACATGCTTCATCAATATAGGCTGATCTAATCTTTAATAAATCTAATGATAAAATTGAATCATGCAAATCTGTATTAAATAATAAATCTTTTTCAATCCAACATTTTTCATTCTCTTTTGAATTTTCTTCAATAAATTTATCAACAACACATTTAAATACTTGAGCAACTTTATCATCTAATTTAATATAAACTAAAAATAATTGAATAATTGTTACAACATCTTGAGTTTTACAATTTTTATTATTTGAAAAATTTTCTTTAAATTTTGTATAAATTTCTTTAATATAACAATATGATTTATCAAATAAACTTTCTTTTTCACCATTATTATTATCATTATCAGTTTTATCCTCGTCTAAATATAATTTAGCCATATCTTTAATAAAAATATCATAATTTTTACCATCAATCATAAAACTTCTATATTTTTCATTATTATTATTATTATTATTATTATCCATTTTTTTGATTTATAATATTTAAATCTTTTAATTGGATATTTTATTTATGGAAATAAAAAAAGAAGGAAAAAAAAGAAAAAAAAAAGATTTAGGTCATTAATAATTTTATTATTTTTTTTTTTTATTTTATTTATTTATTTATTTATTTATTTATTTATTTATTTATTTATTTATTTATTTTTTTTTTTTTTTTAGAGGTTGGTGTGATAAAAAAAATTGTGCATCGGAGTGGTGAAAGTAATTTTCAATGGTGATGGCTTTATTTTTAATTTTTTTTTATTTTTTATTTTTTGCTTTTTTTTTTTTAATAATTATAATTTACATTTTCTTTTTTTTTTTTTTCTTTTATTTTTTTCCTTTATTTTTTTCTTTTTTTTTTGAATGTTTGTTTTTTTTTTTTTTTTTTTTTTATAACAAAAAAGTTATTACAAAAATTCTAATTCCATAAAAAATGACGCAACATTTTTTTTATTATTTAAATATACCCCCCCCCCCCAAATCTGAATATCGATGAAATTTAAATTAAATTTAGAACAATATTATCTGCCACCTTAAAAAATTGATCATCTAGTAAAATTGAATAAAATTTCACTGATTTTTAATCCAAACAAATTTCCCACCAAAAAAATGAGAAAATAATCATAAAAAAAAAAAATTTTCAAAAAATAATAAAACAATTAAGAAAATTAAATAAGCACCGTCACCAAATTTTTGATCACATTTTAAAAGATACATACCTTGAATCCCACTATTTCTTATTATCTTGGTTAGTAATCTTTGAAAAAAAAAAAAAAAAAAAAAAAAAAATAGAAAAACTATTTTTAATAAATAATTATGAAAATTAAATAAAAAAAAGATTATATAATTTTTTATTTATATATTGGTATTATTATTATTTAAAAAATAACCATTTTCAAAAGGTGAAATTTGAGGAAATAAAAAATTTAAAGTTTTATCAATTCTTTTTAAAATTCTATTATTGAATGTTTCAAAGTTATCATTTAAACAAGTTGTTTTAGGTTTATATTTTAAAGAGGTTATTAATTTTAAATATTGACGAAATTGTACATTTTTTAATGGTATTAATCTATTGAAACCAGGTTTAACTTGAAAAGTACTATACTTTCTTGTGAATTGATTAGCAGTGAATGAAAATTGTAAATCCTTTGGATCTCTAAATCTATGAGATGAAGTTTCTTCAACCTCTTCTTCTAATTTCTTATAAATTAATTTCAATATCTTTTTATTCAATGGTAATACACCATGATCACTTCTATATCTTTTCGATTTAAACCAAAGTTTATCCAATACCCTATTAGTATTTATCATACTTGTATAATGAATACTGCCTCTTGTACCATTTTCATAGATTTCAAAATCACTTGATATTTTATGTTGTCTTTGAAATATATATGGATTAAAATTTTCATCATAAAAATCACTTGGTAAAACTGGATTACTAAAATAAATATCATCATTTAAATATAAAAAACAATTTGATACTCTTTTTGGTAAATTAAATAAATTAATTTCAATTGAATCTGAATTAAATGTTGGTAAATGTGATCTATAAAATTTAAAATTATTTTTAATTAACATGTGTGTGTCTGTATATTTTATTTATTTATTTTTTTTTTTTTTTTTTTTAACTTACTTATTTTTATAAAGTTCAGAATGAAATATAAATTCAACATTATCATCAATAGTTGATGTATTGAACCATGTAGGTATTTGATCAGCAGTTACTATGAAAATTTTTCTAACCCATGGTGCATTTTTACGAACACTTCGTAAAGAATACTTTAAAATACCATAGTCTCTATATCTACCTTTTGTAATACTTTCTAATCTATCATTGTAATCAACATATTTTATATATTTTTCAATATTAACAGGATCTGATCCATTAACCCATGTATAAACAATATCAATATGTTTACAATCTGATTTAAATGGTTTAATTCCTTGTTCTCTTAAAAATATATTTTTAGTTTTTTTTTTTTTTTTTCCTATTAATGATGATTCTTCTTTTTTAAATAAAGTATTTGATGTTTGTTCTATTTCAACAATTTCTTTTTTTTTTTATTTTTTTTTATTTTTTTTTTTTTTGGAAATTTTGGTGGGGTTAATATAAGTTACTAGAATGTGGTAAGATATTTTTAGAAAAAAAAAAAAAAAAAATATTGTTTAGGTACCTTGTAAAAATTCAAAACTTGTCATTGAGATTATTGTTATAAAAACTAAAAATAATACAATAGCAATTGTTTTAAATCTCCATTTTAGTTTATTTATCATTTTAATATTTTCATATAAACTAAAAAAATAAAAATAAAAATAAAAATAAAAATAAAACAAAACAAAATAAAACAAAAAAAAAAAAAAAAAAAAAAAAAAAAAATAAAATAATTAAAAAATTAAAAATAATTAAAAAAATTAAAAAATTAAAAAAAAGGAAAAAGAAAAATCAAATGAAAAACGAAAAGTTGCAACGATATTTTTATTTTTGTTTTTGGGTTTGTTGGATTTTTTCATTTTTTTATTTTTTTATTTTTAGGTTCAATTACTAGTCGGTTACAGATTTTCTTACATAATTTTCATTATTACCCATATTGTAAAGAAAATCAATATGAGATTTAAAAGCAGCATAAAATGTTGGTTGAATATTATAATGTACATCATACTCATCACAAACCTTTTTAATAATTGGTACTAATTCACCATAGTATTCTTGTGAAATTGATGGAAACTATTATCATTATTATTATTATTTTTTAAAAAATAAAATATTAAAATTAATAAAACTATTTCTTTTTTTTTTTTTTTTTTTTTTTTTTATAATAAAACTTACCAAGTGATGAACAACTTGTAAATTTACACCACCCGAAAAAAATAAACACATATATGAATTAATACCATAATCTTGAGTAGTTTTAATTTGATGAATTGCCCAATCTTCATCAACATTTGTTGGTTCATCATTTTCATTTACACTTGTTGCAACAATTTTTAAATTATCAGCAGAATGACTAACTTGGAAACCAAAGGATAAATAAAGACCAAAAAAGAATTCAGCGATAAAGAAATAAGTTAACAAGTTTACTAAACTATGATATTGTAATGGTATGATGAATCTAAAAACAATGAAAACCAATTTACCAATGATAAAAGAGATGATTTCAAAATTTGAAGCATTTGCAGTTCTAACCCTTCCAATTGAACCCTCTGTGAAAACACTATAATCACATAATCTATATTTAATCGAATATAGACCATACAAAAATGGGGCGTATATATGCTGATATTTATAAATCCAATATTTATTTTGGTATGGTGTTACAATTCTAAAATCAACTTCACTATCGCCAATATCCGGATCTGCATTTCTAATATTTGTATACACATGATGACCAATCACATGCTGATTACACCAATAAAAGAACGAGGCACCAATGAATAGATCGTAAGTGGCGCCTAGCCATTTCCATACTTTTGGATTATGAGAGATCGCTGAATGGCACGCATCATGCATCATATGTAATGAGAATAGACTATTGGATAATGAATACACAATTGCAAGTAAACAATTTAAATAGAAATTTTCAATGAATGCATAATGGCTAACATAATAACTTGTAATTAAAAACCAATAAACAAATATTAATCTTGCTATTATACCAAATGCAAATTTTGGATCTTTATTTGACTTTTTAAAATGCTCTCTAACTCTTTCTTTTAATGTTGAATAGAATTTACTTTTTTCAACATATTTTGGGAATTCCATTGTTGAAACTTGTCCAATTTCATATTGTTTTAACATTTTACTTGGTAAATCTGTCATTGGGTGATAACTTTCAAATAAATTTGTAACATCTCTACCTGCTGCTAATATTAAAACTTGTTCACCTCCTGGATGATGTTTTATAAATTTTGTAATATCATAAACTAAACCATCAATTGAAATCCAAATTCCATTTTCAATTGTATTATGTTTTGAAATTTCTTTCCATGAATATAATTTTTTAAATAATTTTTTCTCGTTTTCCATTTTTTTAATTTTTTTTTTTTTTTATATTAAATAAGATTAAAAATAATTAAAATCGTTTTTTTATTATTATTTTTATAAATTATTTAAAATATAACAAACAAAAAAAAAAAAAAAAAAAAATATATCATTAAATAAAAAAAACCACATATAAAAAAAAAAAAAAAAAATTATTAAAAAAAAAAAAAAAAAAAAAGAATGGGTTTGTGATTGGACTAGATTTTGTGTCAATCCTCCAAACGATTTTTTTTTTTAATTAATTTTTTTTTTCTTTTTTTTTTTTTTTTTTAAAATATCTTTGTGATTGTCATTTTACAAAAAATTAAGAAGAGGTGGATTTTATTCGTTTTTTTTAAAGTTAGTTCAAAAAAATAATACATATTTTAGTTGCGGGGTAAAAGATTTTAATAACCCAAGAAACTTATTTGATAGATATTTTTTTTTTTTATTAAAAAAAAAGTTTTAAAAAAAAAAAATAATAATAATAATAATAATAATTTTTTTTTAATATTGGTGGTTTAGTTTTTAAAAATATATTGTGATGGCAAAACATTTATTTTTATAAGAATTATTTGTAAATAAATTTTTTAAAAAAATATTGATAATGTTGTAATTACAATATTGTGTAAATTTGATTGGGTTTACAATATATTTTTTTTATTAAATATATATATAAATATATATAAATATATTTATTTTTTTATAAATTATTTATTTTTATTTATTTATTTATTTATTTATTTTATTATTTTATTATTTTTTTTTTTTTAAAAATTTAATTTACGAATTGACATAAAAGTTGATAAAACTTCATCAGTAATTTTAGCTCTTGCTTCTTTATGACGAATGATAATTTTATTCATAAGATCAATTAAAATTTGTTTAATTTCACCAGTCATCATTTTACCAGTTGAATATCTATGAGCGATATCTTTTAATTGTTCATCATCTTCCAACATAAAAGTTAAATATTCATAAGTGATATCAACTGAAAGATCAGCACCATTTTTCTCTTGTTCTTCTTTAGTAGCACCACCACCAGAGAAAGCATGTTTCTTAATTTTATCTTTAACTTGATCTGGTGTATCAGAGAGATAAACTGCGGAATTTGTATCTGAAGCACTCATTTTGGTATTGTGACCTTGAAGTGCTGGGAAGAATTTACTATGAATAAGTGCTGGTTTTTGATGACCAATTCTATGTGCAATATCACGAGTCATTCTAAAGTATGGATCTTGATCAATTGCACATGGAATTAAACAACGAATATTCTTAATCTCTGGATCATTCAATGGGAAAATATGTGGGAATGAATCTGGAAAACATGGTGCTGCTTGAACTGGTGGAAATGTAAATTTACCAATTGCATCTGATTCTTTAAATCCAAAAATATTTTGAATCTTTTAAATTAATTAATTGAAATAAAATAAGAAATGAATTCTAAATTAGAATATACATAACCTAAAAAATTTTATGATTATCATAATAATAGTAATAATAATAATAATAATAATAATACTAATACTAAAAACATACTTGATTTAAATTAACACATCTTGCAATTTTAAGTACATTTGGATAAAGATGATGAATATATTCTAAATTTGAAAAAATAAAAGTTTTTTGAATATCAAAACCCAATGCAATGATATCTTTAACATTGTTATGAGTAAATTTAATTGATTCTTCTAAAGTCATATCTTTCCATAAAAACTTTTCATCATTTGTCATTTGAACTACCAATGGTACATTGAATGCATCTTGAAGATATTTTGTAAATGTAAATGGTAATAAATGTCCAAAATGTAAACTACCACTTGATGGTCCTCTACCTGTATATAAAAACCATTTTTTACCTGATTCATGATGATCTAAAATTTCTTTTAAATCTCTTTTTTAAAATATAATAAAATTATTAATATATATTGATAATAAATATACATATAATATATGGTTATATCATATATTATAGTTAAATATTTTATTTTTATCATTATTATTGTGCTATTGTTGTTTTTTTATTATTATTGGAAATTACCTATGAGAGAAAAAGATTCCTCTACGTAAAAAGTGATGTGCTCTTTTACCAGTAACTTTTTCAAAACGAGCAATGAGTTCTTCACTAATAACAGTTGAACCAAATTGATCAACAAGTTTCATATAATCTACACTACCACCTGGTGCTGCTTCAACTTCCCATGGTGTAATAACTTGTTCTTTTGTTTCGTTTGTTGTTGGTGTTGTTTCAGTCATTGTTTTTTTTTATTTTTTAATTTTATTTTTAAAACAAAACAAACTCTGAAAATAATAAAAATAAAAATAAAAAAAAAAATGAATTTTTTTTTTTTTTTTTTTTTTTTGAAAAAAATAAAAATAAAGTAAAGTTTAAAATTAAAATAATTAATAAACTAATTTAATTTATTTGTCTTTAAAGTCTTTTTAATTTAATTTAATTTAATTTATTTTATTTTAATTTCTTTTATACTAAAAATATTAAAATTAAATTTCTACTCGATTTCTCTATAATTAGTTTTCTATTAGTTTTCCCAAAAAAAAAAAAAAAAAAAAAAAAAAAGTTTGACGAAAAATTGAAAATTCATTATTTTTTAATTAAAAAAACTAAAATAATTAAAAAAAAAAAAAAAAAAAAAAGATTATTAAAATAAAAAATATTTATTTATTTAAATTGTTTTTTTTTATTTTTTTTATTTGGCTTTTTTTTATCTTCTAATGATTCTCGAGATAATCTCTTTTCTCTTTTTTTACTTTCAATTATCCATAATCTGTCATGTGGACTATCAACTAAATCACAATTCAAATTAAAAATAGGATGTTTTGGAATTGGATTTTTTGGGAGCGATGGTAAAAGAGTTTTAATTTGTTGTTCTGCTTCTGATTTTGGATGTGGTTTTGGTTTTGGTTGCGGTGGTTTTGGGTGTGGTGGTTCCGATTGTGTTTTTGAAACTTTTTTTACATAAAGAGATTGTCCATCATTATCATAATGGATTATCTCTTCGCTATCACTATCACTCTCGCTATCACTATCACTCTCACTATCATTAGAAGAAGTATCACTATCAGAATTGTAATTTTGATCATCAATGAATTTATTATTTTTATTATTATTATTATTATTATTATTATTATTATTATTATTATTATTATTATTATTATTATTATTATTATTATTATTATTATTATTATTATTATTATTATTATTATTATTATTATTATTCATTGATGAGGTTTGTAACCGAGTTACCGATTTTCCATTCAAAGAAAATATTTGTTGTTTATTCCTGTTATTATTTAATTATTTCGTTATTAATTTTATTTTCCAATCTTTATTTTATTTTATTTTTTTTTATTTTTTTTTTTTTTGTTTTCCAATTTTTTTTTTTTTTTTTTTTAACATAATTACCTTTGCATCTAATAGTTATAAAATAAAAAAAAAAATAAAAAAGTTTCCTTTATTATAATTTTTTAATAGAGTCATTTATTTATTTATCCCAATTAAGTGTCAGACACTTTTTATTGATACAGATATTAAAAAATGTTTAATTAGATATTTTTAATTTATTTTGAAAATTTTTTTTTTATTTTTTTTTTTTTTTTCAAAAGACACACTTTTTAATTTTTTTTTTATTTCTTATTTTTCAAAAGACTGACACCTTCATTTTTTGATTTAATTTTTTTTTTCCTTTTTAAAAAAAAACAATGGCCTAAAATGAACTCTTTTTGTTAATTCAATTCACATTAAAACCAAAAAGGGGTAATAATAAAAATAATAATAATAATAATAATAATAATAATAATAATAATAATAATAATAATAATAATAATAATAATAATAATAATAATAATTTTTTTAAAAAAAAAAAAAAAGAAAAATGCATTTCAAAATAATATTAAAAAAAAGACAAATCCAAAACCTAACTGGAGAACCAATAAATCAATTTCGCCAATGTAAAAAATTTAAATTCAATACAAATTTTCAAGAAATAGAAAATCAAACAGCAGAATTTAAATTAGATCAATTAAGACAAGAGATATTTCAACTCCAACAATTACTAAAACAATTGTTATCAAATTGTATAGATTAAATAATTAAGAAACCACTAAAAATATTGGTTTAATTAAAATCATTATAAAAAATAAAAAAATAAAAAAATAAAAAATTAAAATAAAATAAAATAAAATAAAATAAAATAAAATAAATAAAATAAAATAAAATAGAATAAAATAGAATAAAATAGAATAAAATAAAATTAAATAAAAAAGCTATATTATTATTTAAAATGTTTAAATAATTTTTTTATTTCCATTTATAGCATACTTTTTTTTATTTTTTATTTTTTATTTTTTTTTTTGACACATTTCCTTCTCACTCGACCTCTCAACACTTTTCGGAACATTATTTATTAAAGTCTTTTTTTCTAATTTTTATTTAGTTTTAAATATAGTATCAATTCAATGAACATTGTTTTGTCAACATGACTCATAATATTAGTTTTTTATTTTTTAAAAATAAAAAATTCTTTGAAAATTATTTTTTTAATTTTTTTTTTTTTTTTTTTTTTTTTTTTTTTATTAAATTATTAAGAATTTTCAAAAAAAAAAAACAATAAAAAGAAAATTAATTTTCTTTTTTTTATTAATAACAATTTAAAATTATTAAAATCACTTGTTTATTTGTTTATTTACTTTATTTATTTATTTATTTATTTTAATTATAAAATATTAATATAATTTCCAGAATGCAAATTTTTGTTAAAACTCTTACTGGTAAAACAATAACATTAGAAGTTGAAGGTTCTGATAATATTGAGAATGTTAAAGCTAAAATTCAAGATAAAGAAGGTATTCCACCAGATCAACAAAGATTAATTTTTGCCGGTAAACAATTAGAAGATGGCCGTACTTTATCAGATTACAATATTCAAAAGGAATCAACTCTTCATTTAGTATTAAGATTAAGAGGTGGTATGCAAATTTTTGTTAAAACTCTCACTGGTAAAACTATCACTTTAGAGGTTGAAGGTTCTGATAATATCGAGAATGTTAAAGCTAAAATCCAAGATAAAGAAGGTATTCCACCAGATCAACAACGTCTTATTTTCGCAGGTAAACAATTAGAAGATGGTCGTACTTTATCAGATTATAATATTCAAAAGGAATCAACTCTTCATTTGGTGTTAAGATTAAGAGGTGGTATGCAAATTTTTGTTAAAACTCTCACCGGTAAAACCATCACATTAGAAGTTGAAGGTTCTGATAATATCGAGAATGTTAAAGCTAAAATCCAAGATAAAGAAGGTATTCCACCAGATCAACAACGTCTTATTTTCGCCGGTAAACAATTAGAAGATGGCCGTACTTTATCAGATTACAATATTCAAAAAGAATCTACTCTCCATTTAGTGTTAAGATTAAGAGGTGGTATGCAAATCTTTGTTAAAACTCTCACTGGTAAAACAATAACATTAGAAGTTGAAGGTTCTGATAACATTGAAAATGTTAAAGCCAAGATCCAAGATAAAGAAGGTATTCCACCAGATCAACAAAGATTAATTTTTGCCGGTAAACAATTAGAAGATGGTCGTACTTTATCAGATTACAATATTCAAAAAGAATCTACTCTCCATTTAGTTTTAAGATTAAGAGGTGGAAATTAAAAAAAAAAAATTAAAATAAAACCAAACCACCATATTGTATAATTAATTTTTCTTTCTATTCGATTTATTATATGATAAATTGTAATTCTTTTTTTTTTTTTTTTTTTTTTTAAAATTTATTTTAAAATTATACATTTTTTTTCTTTATTTTTTTTATTTTATAAAATTGAATGAATGAATTCCAATGTATGATTAATAATTATAAACATATTAACAGTATTAAGGAGAGAATTTTTTCTATTTTTCTTGAAAAATTAAATAAATAATGGTGAGGATGTAATTAATTGATATTTTGGTTGTCGTAAATTAAGATTTTTTAAAAATATCAAATATTTCTATTTTGATAATAATTTACAGGAGCCATTCTCGGTTGCATATGGAATAGATTTGATGCTATTTGGTTTTGAAACAGGTGAGGCAGAATATCTTGGAATTATAATACTTGGCATTTTTTTTTCTTTTTTTTAATTGTTATTTGTTTTTTTACAGTTTGTTTTTAATGAAATAAAAATTATAAATTTCCTTCATTTTATACTTGATAATATTGTGAATCAAATAACACTGACTATTTTAAAAACTGACACCGGCACTGACACCTCTTGAAAAACCAAAATTATTTTTTTTTTAAAAACAAAATATCACAATAAACATCTCACTATTTTTTTATAGTCTAGAACAAAATTTCATCAACTACTTATGTACAAGTCTATTAGCGGCATTTGAATGAGACCTTAGCAAAGTGTATCACCCAATAAAAAAACATGAAACGTTTGCAAAGTGTGTCATCCAGTTGGTTTTCAATGACTCCCTGGCATGGTGGTTTATTGTAATAGTCTTCAAAAAAAATGGCGCTTTTTTTTTTTTTTTGAATTGGATAACGCAATTATTAGTTACTTCTCCTTGAGATGCTATATCTCATTTTATTAGTAGTTTTTTTACAGGGTTAGTTTACTTTTTTTTTTTTTTTTTTTTTTTTTTGTTTCGAATTTTGAATTGGATTATTACTTTTGATTAAACATCTTTTTTCTAAATCTTTTTTTATTTTATCGGCTTCGTGATTGATGTTGACGACATATTTGAATTGATTTTTTTTTGAGTTTTGTCTACAATTTCGCTTATTTTTTGTAGGCATTTGTATTACTTAATATTTGTGGTGTTTTTTGTAATTTTCATCTTATATTTCATCTTGCTCCGAATCGTTACCCGATTCTTCAACATCATCAAAATAAATTTCAAGCTATAGTATTATATTATTGGCATTTTTATTAATAAGTATATTATTATAAAATAAAATAAATAAAATAAAATAAAATAAAATAAATAAAATAAAAAAAGAAAAATAAAAAAAATAAAATAAAATAAAATATAAAATATAAATTAAGAAAAAACATGTTAAAGCCTAGTAATCCAATATTATAATATATTTAATCGAAAAAAAAAAATGTTTGGGAAAAAAAAAAAAGATAATAGATTTTCAAATAAAATAACTCTCTGATGTTGTTATGGTTTAAATATCTTAAATTATTCACATTTATTAATTAAATCTTAAATAAAAATAAAATAAAAAAATTGAAAAAAAACATAATACCAATTTATTTAATAGTAATAGTTCAAACATATTGTGATTTTTATTTTATTCTTTCTAAATTTAACAGCAAATAAAATTTTTTTTTTTTTTTTTTTTTTTTTTATTCATTTTTTTTTTTTTTTAAATAACAATTTAGTTTTTTATATGAATTATTTAGATAGATTAATAGTCAAAAATATAAAGAGTGATATAAAATATAAAAATAATGAATGTAACTGTTGTAGGGAAATTTTAGAAAAAAAGATATTTAAATTAAAATAAAAAAAAGAAAAAAACGAAACTTTTTTCAATTTTAAAAAAAAAAAAAAAAAAAAAAAATTTGGTGTATACTTAAAATTAAATTGTTATTAAATTCTTAAACAACCAAATAATTGTGAATAATATAAAATAGTGAATTTTTACACTACACATATAAGCAGTGTATTTTAGTGAAAATTTAGAAAGGGAAATTCCAAAATAATTCCCCACAACAATAAACAATTGATAATCAATCAATCATTGGTTCATTAGAACATTCTTCAAATAATTATCCATTTTTATCTTTATTCTCGCTCAATCATTCTTATTCCAATATATTAATTAAATCTTAATGTAATTTAAAATAAAAAATAAAAATAAAAAAGATTAATTATAAAGTTTAAGTGATAAAAACAAATTATTTTTTTTTATTTGACTGTAAAGAATTACCAAAGAAAAAAAATGAGGAGAGAATTATTTCAATGGATTTTAATATTTAATAAAGAAATTATTATTAAAATAATAACTAACAATTGATATGAAACAGATTTACCATCAACTGAACCATTTGGATGATCATCATCACCAGTGGTAGAGGTATAAGTGGTTTCACCGGTGGTTGTAATTGAAGAAGAGGTTGAGGTTGTAACTGAAGAAGAGGTTGAGGATGTTGTTGTTGTTTTTTTAGAGCAAACTGTTTTAGAACCAATAGATATAAAACAATCTTTACAAATTGGATTTTTTTCAAAAATCTCACTACCATCATTATTTGATGTAAATGAAATTGATGAGCCTGTGCAATCAATTAATTGATCATCATTTGAATTTCCGGAATATTTAAAAGTATTGGAATCGTACATTACATTTGAATTCAATGATTTGATGATTGGTTTGTTATTACTATTTGAAAATGTGTTTGAACTGAATGAAATCATAGAGTTATTTGATTCTGCCAAAACACCATCAAAGTTATTAAAAGTATTTAACATAATTAAAGTAATATTTACGTTATTTGAAATTTTTAACAAAGAAGCAGGAGTTGAACTTTTTGGACCTATAATTTGATTAAAAGTTGAAGATTCAATTGATATGTCCTTTGCATCGATAAAATATAACTTTTGGGTTTTAGTGCCAAAAGAAACTTGATTAAAAGAACAACCAATTAATTTTTTTTTTGAATCTATCTCTTCAACAATAAAAGAATCGTCAAAGGATACTGAATTGAATTTTGTAAATGTAAAAGATGTTGTGTATTTTTTGCCAAAAAAGGAATATTCTCTAAAAGTAACGTTTTCAAAAATTGAGTTTTCAAAACTAATTGAATTTACTTCTTTTGATTCCCCAAATCCTGTGAATCCCAAGTTTGTAGAATTTAAAAATTTACATGTATCAAAAATATATTGTGTTTCCATCTTTCCATATGTATCTGAATATAAGATGTGATAGTTAAGGCTGAAAAAGTTTACAAAGGCAACATTGGATACTTTTAAAAATGTTTTTGAAGAAGGTGGATTTTGACCTTTACTATCAAAATCAATCAAATAATGTATGAGATCAGATCCATCAATAATGACATCATTAGAGTTTGAAGTGTATGTTGAAATTGTTATATGTAAACCCAATCCACTTTGTATATAATTTACTTTACCAGAATATGTTCCATCAGCTAATTTCAAAACCAATGTAGAATTATAGTTTTCTGGTTTGCTATTATATTCATGGAAATAATTCACAGCGTCCACAATATTGTTACATGAGTCTTCAAAAGAACTACCACATTCACTTGAATATGAATTGGTTTTGTTAGAATCAACAATTAAATTTAAAATTGTAGGGTTGGCATTTGGACTAGAAACTAAATTTGAACTGGATTTAATAGCAGAAACAAATAAAACACAAAGTAATAATATGATAATATTAAATTTTCTTGATAACATTTTTTTTTAATTTTTTTTTTTTTTTATAATTAAATAAATGATTTGATGTTTTTTTTTTTTTTTTTTTTTAATTTATACTAAAATTTTCTTGATGTTGAAAAAAAAAGAATTCTTATTTTTTTTCTATAATCTTGGAGAATAAAGAATAAAAATCGGATACCCAACCACACTTTGAGATAATAATTTTTAAATTTACCTAAATAAGCCATAATTTCCGAAATAAGCCATAATTTAAAATTTTTTCCTTTTTTTTTTCCTCTATTTTTTTTTTTTTTTTTTTTCTTTGAAAGGAAACCACCAAAATTTTGAATTTTATTTGAAAATGTTATTTTTTATAAATTGGTAAAGAAAAATGATTTAAAAATTTTTTTGGGTAAATGGAGATAACATTTAGAACACGTTTCAAATTATTCAAAAATTTTATTGTTCTTCAAAATCTTTTTCATTTTTTTTTCCTATAATCTTGGAGAATAAAGAACAAAAAAATGGGTATTCAAACACACTTTCAGATAATAATTTTTAGATATAATTTAAAAATTTTTTTTTTTTTCTTGCAAAGGAAATCACCCAAAAAAAAAAAAAAAATAAAAAATTTAGTCTTTTCAAGGGAAAAAAAAATTAGAAATTTATTATTAATGTTGCAGGGAAATTTCAATAAAATTTCTTACATTACATAAAAAAATAAAAAATAAAAAAAAAAGAATTCATCTCAACATCAAAAAAAAAAAAAAAAAAAAAAAAAAAAATCAAAAATCAAAAATCAAAAAAGATATTGCCAGTGATAATATTAGTTCCAATTCAAAAAAAAAAAAAAAAAAAAAAAAAAAGCTTGTGATAATAATAAACTCACATACAATATTTATTTTTTAATTATTGTTTTTTTTTTTAAAAAAAAATGGCATTTTTAAGTAAATCAAATGATAATACAAAAGTATCAATGGAGATTAGAAAAATCAATCAAAGATGATAAAAGGACATTTTTAGGGTATTACACAAGTACTTTGAGCAGGTGAGTCTGTAAATCAACAATTTTCAAACAATTAAAAATTTTACAAGAAAATGGTCTTTGGACAACAAAAGAGTTACAAGAATTTAGTAATACAATTTCTTTCTTTTTTTTATTTTACTTTAAAAAGTTAAAAATCTGGAAATTTTCTGATTAACTTGGGTTCCCAGGTTTTTTTTTTTTTTTTTTTTTTTTTTTTTTTTTATTTTTTTTTATTTTATTTTTATTTTTTTTTATAATTTATAGAGAGTACTGAGTGAATTATTGTATTTTTTGAGATGTTTGGGAAGTGTTATTGCGTGAAGTGGTGAGTTCCATTGTCTGAATTGTAATAGTTTTAGCGAGATTAATGAATCTACGCAAAATTTTCAAAACGAAACAAAAAATAAATTACAATAAAGTAAAAAGATGGCTTTTAAAATAGTTTATTTATTTATTTTTTTGTTTTGTATGTCTTTTTATATGAAAAATGAAATAATCAAAAAAAGCAATTGTTTTTTTCCAAAAAAAAATGGCGGGTTATGAAAGTGTGCAATCCAGTTTGTTTTCAATGACTCCTTAGCATAGTGGTTTATTGTAATTGTCTCCAAAACGTTAGAAGTTAGCAGTTGGTCCAGGGTTCAACTCCCTGAGGGGTCTTTTTTTAAGAAAATTTTTAAGATCGCAGGTTCAATTCCCCTAAAATTTAATGTATTACCATGATTCTTAATATTATTAATATTATTTATTATGATTTTTAAAAACTTTTAACATTAAACAATCACCAAAAATCTACAGGTCGAAAAATCAATTGTCCAAATTAAAGAAATAATACCAGAAAAAATTGTAATTAAAATCATCCCAATAGTAATAATAAACCTGAATAAACTACTATTTTTGCTAAAGACCCAGATCTTGCAAATAATTAATAGCATTTGTAAAAGTGGTTTTTTTTTAGACAAATACAATGTACATTTTAATTTAATTTAATGTAGAGCGTCTAAAAAAAAAAAAAAATTTTGGCGATAGTGATACCAGTTTGGATATATATTCTAATGTTGGTCATTCCGTAACTAGTAACTCACCTAAATATCAAAAAAATAATTTAAACAATGATATAAAAAATTTATAACCTATAATTTGAAAAGCTATAGAGATTAAAGGGGTTATGCTATTGAAATTTTATTTATTTTTTTGAAGCTTTTTTAGTTTTTTTTGGTTTGGTAGCAGCTTGAACTTTTGGTTTTAATTTAGAGGTTGGTTTTTGGGGTGCTAGCTGTTTTTTTTTATCTTTTTCACCTCTTCTCATTTCAGCAATGCTTAGTGTTTTTGCAATACCATCGGTTTTTGATTGACGACTTGGTCTAGTTGAAATTGGGACAATTGGTTGTTTTTTTGGGGTATCTTCTTTTTCTTCTTCTTCGTCTTCTTTTTCTTCTTCATCTTCTTCCATTTCTTTTTCTTCTTCTTCCTCCTCTTCTGGTTCTTTTTCTTCTTCTTCCTCTTCTGGTTCTTCTTCTTCTTCTCCTGGTTGTTCTTCTCCTGGTTGTTCTTCTTTTGTTTGTTCTTCTTCAGGTTGCTCTTCTTCAGGTTGTTCTTCTTCTTCTTCTTCTGATTGTTCTTCTTTTGGTTCTTCTTCTTCTTCTTCTTGTTGTTCTATTTCTTTTACTTTTTCTTCTTCTTCTTCTTCTTCTTCTGGTTGTTTTTCTTGCTCTTCTTGTTCCTCTGGTTCTTGTTCATCCTGTTTTTCTTGGGTTGGTTGAACATTTTCTTCATTTTGATTATTACTTTTTTCGTCATCATCGTCATCCATTTGTTTATCTTCTACTTTTTGATGGATAGAGGTTTCAAGGGATTGATCATTTGATTTACCCTCAACATCACTTTCTTCTTTTTGTTGAGAGTTGATAATACTTTCATCATCTTCAATTTCTTGGAATGGAGAATCCTTTTTATCTTGTTCAGTATTTTCCATTTCAACGTTTTGATTATCGTTCTTTTCTTCATCTCCCATTACCTCATCAGTATTATTATTATTATTATTATTATTATTATTATTATTATTATTATTATTATTATTATTAGTATCACCTTCTAATTCTTGAAATTTTTCATCATCTTCTTGTGGTTGTTGACTACTAATATTAGATAGAATTGAATTATTTAAATCATTAAAAGTTGATAGATTTTCATCACTTTTTTTTAATGACTCATTTTCTTGAGATTGAACGAATGATGAATCACTTTGTTGAGATTGAAAAATGTCACTATCAACAGTGGTATCGTTATTGTTTGAACCTTTATCGGTTGGAGTTGAATATTTTTCATCTTGGTCAAAATCAATTGATTGACCAGATGTGTTACCACTTGTTTTACTTAGAAATTGGTTTGTAAATGGTGAATTAAATTGATCATTATCAGAATCGTCATCTGAAGAATTTTCATTTTTAGAAATTTCTCCACCACTTTCATCACTTTCATTCATTTTCTTTTCTTCTTCTTCTTCTTCTTCCTCTTCTTCTTCTTCTTTTTGTTGTTGTTGTTGTTGTTGTTGTTGTTGTTGTTGTTGTTGTTGTTGTTGTTGTTGTTGTTGTTGTTGTTGTTGTTGTTGTTCTTCTTCATCATTATTATTAAATTGAACTTTTGGTAATGGTTTATGAGCTACTACTCTTTTTGGTTGTTTTGGTGAATCTTCTTCCTCTTCTTCATCTTCTTCTTGCTCTTCTTCATTATCATCCTCTTGTTCATCTTCATCATTATCTTCTTCATTATTATAATTATATTGATTTTTTACAATTTGACTATTATCTTCATCAGAGGAAGAACCAATTTCCATTGGTTCATCTTGAGTGCCACCACTACTACTACTATTTACGATTGGTTGTCTCATAAATTGTTGAGTTGGTACTCTATAATTACCATCATCCTCTTCTTCACCATCGTCATCATCATCATAACTTTGATCATCTTCTTCATCTTCTTCATCATAATCATCATCATCTTGAGGTGATAAGAATTTTTGTTGTTGTTGTTTTGATGGTTGTAGTCCTGAATAGGTAGAGAATTTTGGTGGTTCTTTACCACCATGTTTTGGTCTTTCAAAATCTTTAAATCTATCTTCTTCTGAATCATCATCTTCTTCGACAATATCATCTTCAAGTTCTTCTTCAGTATCATCAGTTTCATGTTGTTGTTGTTGTTGTTGTTGTTGTTGTTGTTGTTGTTGTTGTTGTTGTTGTTGTTGTTGTTGTTGTTGTTGTTGTTGTTGTTGTTGTTGTTGTTGTAATAGTTTTTGATGTTTTTGATTTTGTAAGAATTGTTGAGCTTGCGAAGCTTGTTGATCATCTAATTCATCATCGTCATGAACTACAGCACTATCATCATCCTCTTCTTCTTCATCTTCTTCATCCTCTTCTTCATCTTCGTTTGAATCAATTTTATAGATATCTTCAAACTCTGAATCTTCATCATCATCATCGTCATCATCAGAATCATAATTTTCATCATCATCATCATCATCATCATCAGAATCAGGCATACCTCTTTTCTTTAATTTTGGAATTGGATATTCTCTATTTAAACTATCTTTAAATCTAACATTTGTAGTTTTCTTGGCAGAACCACCACTTTTAAGTGCAGATTTTAATGGTGAACCTTGTGGAGTACTACCACTAGCAACTGATAAATTTGGTGAAGATGTTGTAGTTGAAGTTGTAGTTACCATTGTTGGGAAAATCATATCAAGAGAAGATTTATTTGAGGTTGCAACTTGTTCTTCTTCTTCTTCTTCATATTCTTCATCATATTCTTCATATTCTTGTTCTTTTATTTGTTTCTGTTGTTGTTGTTGTTGTTGTTTTTGTTGTAGTAATAATTGTGAATGAACTTCCATTTGATGTTGTAAAAGTTCTTGTTGTCTTTGGAAATCTAAAAGTTTTTCTTGTTGATCTTCAAATTCTTTTTTAATTCTTTGTTGTTCTTGTAATTCTTTTTCTTGTTGAGCCAATCTTTGTTGAATTAATAATCTCTCTTGTTGTTCTTCATTTGATTTCTTTGTTAGAATCTCTAAATTTGAAATGGGAGCAGTTGATAAAGTTGATGATAAATATAAGGAATCATTATAAAGTTTTGGAATTGGTGATGGCATTACAATTGGTTTTTGAATGAACGATTGTGGTGGTACTAAATTAACTTTTGAAATTGATTTTGGTAATAATGGTATATTATCTTCTTCACTATTTAAAAATTGTTGTGGTTGTGGTTGTTGTTGTTGTTGTTGTGATTGTGGTTGTTGTTTTGGTTTATCTTGTGATTCATTTGTAATATTAAAATGAATTGGTCTTTGAATTAATGGTAATGATTGTTCATAATTTAATAATAAATGATTGATAGTATCATGACCATCGAAAACATCACCATTGACTCTAGTGGATTGATAGTAACGATTAACTTTACAAGCTTCAGGAATACGACCTCTTTTAATATAATATAAAGAGATTAGAGATGAAGCTTTCATTTTGAAAAGGAAATGTAAAAATACTTGTTCTTCAATTTCATCAAGAGACATATTTAAAATTAAATCCAATTTCTTTAAATTAAATGTATAATTAAATATTGAAAATAATAATCTTTCAATTGAATCGATTGTTAATTGATCTTGTAAACGATTTCTAAAACTACGTTGGAATAAGATTGCCTCTAGAATTGAATGATTTGATAAAAGAATTCTAACATATAACTGAGCTTCATCTGGAGTTTGTGGTTGGAAATTAAAACCTTTCATTAAAAGTTGAGCATAATTTTTGAATCCAAAACTATAAAATCTTGCTAAAATTGGATAAAGATATTTCTTTGTAACTTTTGAAGAATTTAATAATGTAAATGCACTTTTAATATCTTCATCAATTAAATTACTATTATTTTCACGATTGGTGGCATCTTCATCATCATCATCATCGTCATCAATATTCATTTGATCTTGTGATTTTAATAAATAACTATCTAATTTCCAAATACCCATAATAAAACTATAATAATTACTAGAGATATGGAAAGAACCAAAGAATGATTTTAAAGTTTCCGATTGATGTAAACTCTTTCCATTACTACCATTACCACCATTAAGATCAGTTAATTCTAAATCTATTAATAAATAGAATAGTACTGAAATCTTTTTTGTAAATTGTTGAGATGATTCAAAAATTTTAAAGAATGATTTCATAGTTTGAGAATTATGTGGTGGATAAGAACTCATTATTTGATTACCATCAGTCGTTGTTGTTGTTGTTGTTGTTGTTGTTGATGTCGATGACGATAAATCAATATTTGAATAGAATAAATCAATTAATAATCTATCCGAAAGATATTGATTAGTTCTACCAATATTACCCATTTCAATTGTTAATTTCTCTTTAATAATTTTTCTCTTTTGAATTGTATAATTTCTAACTGATTCCATATCATTCAATGTTGATGGTTTAAATAAACCAAAATATAAAGACCATTTTAAAATTTCAATAAATCTTGCAATATTAATTGCTTGATCAATTTTAATTTTTAAAGTATCTGGTAATAAATTGGAATTTGAATTTAAATTTGAATTTGAATTAGAACCACCACCACCACCACCACCATCAATTATCATATCATTTGAATTTAATTTATTTAAATTCTCTTGAATATATCTATCAGCTAATGATTTAAAAATACGAACTAAATCTGTAATTTTAACATAAACTAATTCTAAAAGTTTTGGTGTATCAGAATTTAATTTACTATAAATTTCAGAGAGACCAAAATTTCTATTTAATGTTTGAAAATGTGACCAAAACGATTCCAATATTAATTTTGCATTTGATGATTTATAATTTAAAATGTAATCCTTTACAATTGAAATTAAATTATTATTTAATGAAAATATTAATAAATCATTTCTTTGTTGTTGTTGATCAGATTTATAGAATGGGAAAATATTTGATTCTACAAATTTAACATAGACTGAATTTAAAAGTGTTGATGATTCAAATAAAATTGCACCCTTATTCGATAATTCATATACTAATCTCTCTTTTGGACTTAAATAATCTATATTATCAATAGTTGAAAATGATAATAATTTAAATTTAAAATTTGGATGATAAATTGTTAAATTTAATTTATTTTCTTCAAAATTTTCATAATTATCATCAAAGTTATCACTACCACTACCACTATTACTACCACTAGTTTGATATTGATCTTCTTTACTTAAAAATACTTTACTATTATTATTTTCTAATTGATAAAGTACATTATTTAAAACTGATTGTTGATCAATCCAAATTGAATGATAACCATTATTTTTAAAGTTTCCATTCTCATCATCCAATTTAATTGAGTGTAACCAATGTTGTTGAGAATTTGAACTATAATTTATACCATGTCTTTCTAATAAAAATAAATCAAATAATTTAATTTCAATTTTAATTGTACCATTTTCAATGAATTGATAAATAAATATTGATTTTGATTTTGGTATAATTCCATTATTTAATTTTAAATCTTTATTTTGATAAAGATATGACATTAATAAAATTTCACCAAATTGATTAGTTTGACTATTAGTTTGATTAATTTTTGTAATATCAATTGGTGTATCAACATTTTGAGTTAATGAAATTAAATTATTAATTGTTTTACTTGAATCTGGTGATAATTGTAAATCAAATTCTAATTTATATAAAATGATTGAAATGTTATTATTTGAAGATTTATTATTCTTTGAACCTCTACCAATCCATAGATGACTAACACTTGATGTATCATCATCTTCCAACTCTTGATAGAGAAAGTTGGTGACTGGTGATTGTTTATTCTCTAAATGACTAACACTTGAATGCAATCCAACCTCTCTAGCTGGTGAACAATAATACAATTTGAAGTTGTTACTTGAGAATAACTGAAATGTTCCAATGCTATAGCCAATTGCTATCATTCTTAAACTCTCGATATATTCAATCGATGTAACATCCAATTGAGTAAATTGGTTGGTTTGTTGTTGTTGTTGTTGTTGTTGCTGTTGCTGTTGTTGTTGTGGATATTGGTGTTGTAATTTACTCTTTAAATTTTGTTGTGTAATACCATTACGATCTTCAACTAAATATCCCTCTGATGAATGTTTACCTGCTGGATATTCAAATTTGTAACTATTTCCATTAAATAATTGATCACCACCTAAAATAAAATATGGTACTAAATTATTGGTCTTATTATTAAAGAAATGTTTATAATCATAATTTGTTATATCTTGTAATATTAATTGATTCTTTTTTTTTTTAAAAAAAAAAAAATACAAAATAGATTAAAAAAAATAAAAAATAATTAATATTTGATTTTTTTCTATTTTTTTTTTTTTTTTTTTTTTTTTTTTTTTTTTACTTACTGATGATAAAAATTGTTCTCTTAAATTAAAATAAATATCAACTATTATAACTTGACAAGAATTTTGAATACCTAATGCTAATGGAGTTTTAATATTTCTAATTAAATCAGCTTGTGCTTTTGAGAATTTAGATTCTCTATATAATTGTTTAATGTATGTTATAGTTGATAATGGTGTTGTATCCAATGTTTTTAATGTGTCACCAGTTTGAATATCTAAAACTTTTAATGATGTACTATTTCCACCCTTTAATGCTACAACAATAAATATTTGATCTTCGACAATTATTTCACCAACTGCTGTAACTGAACACTAAAAATAAAAAAATAAAAAAATAAAAAAAATAAAAAAAAAAGGGGAAAGGGGAGGGGAGGGTTCAATAAAAAATAAATTAGTCGTTAAAAACAAAAAAAAAAAAAAAACAAAAAGTTAATATCATTTTATTATTATTTTTAAAAAAAAAAAAAGTAAATATATATATATTTACCTCAATTGAATTTTCAACAACAAAACAAAATGTTGTTATTCTTTTACCATTATTTAAATCATAAAAAAATATTTCGTTTTCTTTTGTAAACCAACTATAATTACCATCAGAAGTTATTCCTGATGGAATTTCTTCATGGTTTATATTTGGTTGTTTATTATTATTATGATGAGTATTTCCATAATTGAAATTATCAATTGGTGGATATAATAATTTTCTATTGATTTTAGTTTCCATTGTAAGTGGAAAAGACATCCTTAGAAAAAATTATGATTGGAATGAAAAACCAAAGTGATGTTGAAAAAAAAAAGAAAAAAAATAAAAAAAAAATAAAAAAAATGAAAAAAAAAAAAAAATTGAAAAAAAAAATAAAAAAATAAATTTTAAAAATTAAATTTTAATACGGAGCGCGCCGAATTTTTTTTACTTTTTTTTTTATTTTTCATTTTTATGTTTGACAACTTCAATCCCTTATTAATTTTTTTTTTTACATTTTTAGTTTTTTTGATTTTATCATCTTTGGCAACTTTAACCTTTTTTATTTTTTTATTTTTTTTATTATTTTTTATTTTTTTTATTTTTTTTTATTTTAATTTAAAAAATCAAATTAGAGTTTGTTCCTAATAATAAAAATAATAATTAATAAGGTAATAATAACAAACCATTTATAATTTTGATTTAACCCAAATCTAACAACTATTTTTAAAAATCATAAAATATTTATAGATGAACAGTGGCAGTTGACTCACAACAAGCATTTAAAAAGATATTTATTTTCACCCTTTTAGTGGAAATTACTTTTTTAAAAATTTTATTGTTTTCTTTGAAAATTCCCAAATTTAATTTATTTTATTTTTTATTTTATTTTTTTTTTTTTTAATTCTCAAAAAAATAATAAAAAAAAAATAGATTTAATTTTTTTTTTTTTTTTTTTTTGCCATAATATAAATCAAAAAAATAAATAAAAAAATAAATAAATAAATATAAATAAATAAATAAATCAAAAAAAAAATAAAGTAAATTAAATAAAAAAAAAAAAAAAAAAAAGAATGTTAACAGTAAATTTTTTAGCAACAAATAATTTTAAGACAAAATATTCCGATCTTTCTAAAGATACAACGATTGATAGTCTTAAAATACAATTTTATAGAGAACATTCTTCAAATTTGCCTTTGCCATCTTCTGTATTCATTGAAAGTGATGAAGAGTCAAATAATGATAATCATGTAAATAATAATAATAATAATAATAATGGTGATAAAGAAGTTGAATTTAAAGAAATTAATCAAAGTGATGAAAAAGTTGTTGAAGAAAAAACCAATCATTATTCAAGAGCACATTCATCAATTATTCATTCACATCAAATTAGATTTATTTTCTCTGGTAAACAATTAGAGAATTTTTCAACACTTGAGGAAAATAAAATTGAAAATGATTCAACTATTATCGTTGCAGTATCACCATTCCTTGTAAATATCGAAGAACAATTCATTCAACATCAAAAGAAACAAAATCAAAAAGAATCATCAAATCAAGACCAATCAGATACAGTATTCGTTGGTGTTGCTAAAAGAGATCTCTCCTATATGGGTGGTACTATTGAAGAGAAAATAAAATATAAACTATCAATTAATGATCGTTCATTTAAATCATCATCATTACAATCAAATTCTCAAGAATTACAAAAATTAGATGATTCAACTACCTTTAATCTCTTGAGTAGAATTAATAATTTCAATGATTCAACTATAACTAAAGATCAAACTGCATCCCCAATTATTCCAAATGTAAATTTAATTCCATCAACTAAATCATTTAATAATGATTCTAAACTTGATTCAACATTAGAAACTAGTTTAGATAGATTATCACTTTATGAAATTCCAAGTAGAGATAAAATGGATTATTTAAATTCATCATCACCACCAACAAATAATCCTACTACTACTACTTCTACCGCAACAACAACAGCAACAGCAACAGCAACAACAACAACAACAAAAACTAATCAAGAAATTATTAAACCAAAATTATCAATTGAACATTTTTCACCAAATGGTGAAGTTTCATTTGCTGATTCAATTTCAATTATGTTTAATAGACCATTCCTTGATTTATCATCAAATACAAAAGAAATTGAACTTCCAATTAAAATAGTTCCACCAGTTAAAGGTGCTAGTTGGCAATCAGTTGATGGTATTCTTTTTAGATATAGATTACCAACATCTGAACCAACAACAACAACAACAACAACATCCTTTGGATTAAATTCATCACAACCAAACTTTTTCCCATTATCAACAACCTATAGGGTATCGGTTGAATGTTCAAACTTTAAAAAACTTTTCAAAGAAGATATTGCTCCATTAGAATATTCATTTACAACTTCACCACAATCATTACTAAATTGGGAATTTAATAATGATTTAATCTTACCACAAATCAAATTAACATTTTCACAACCAATTGATTGGAGTAAATCTTCTGCCATTGCAAATTTATTTTCAATTAAAACCAGTTCAAAATTAGATCCAAAACTCACAAATCTTTCTTTTGTTCCATTAAACACTAATGATGAATCATGTCATTGGAAGAAACAATTGGAGCAAAGTTCAACCACTGTTAGAGATAAAATATTTTGTGTTTCAATTACATCAAAGAATATTATAAAATATGAATCAACCATTGAAGTTGATGTTAAAATTGGTTCAATCGCTTCAAAGGAAGGTCCAAATTTTAATCCAATGAAAAATATAATTGGAAGGATTTTAACACCATCATTTCTTAGTATAAAAGCTGATTTATTACCAGAGTCCATATTAAGTAAAGCAACAGAAGTTAGTTTTTCTTCAAATAATATATTGGAATCTAAAATTATTCCTTCAAATCAATATGACAATTATTTCTCAATTATACCAAAGGTTGAAATTACTTCAGTCTCTATATGTGGTAAAAGTGTTCGTATTTTTGCCAAATTTAAACATTCCCAAACTTATTCAGTTTCGATTAAAAAGTTTAAAGATATTTATGGTCAAATTGGTGATTCTCATGGAATTTTCTCTTTTCCAAATATTCCAATTAAAATTTGGACTCATCCATCAATTTCTTCATTTACAAATAATTTTTATAATTTAGATCCAAATTCACAGTATGTATTAATTTTTTAAAAAAAAAAAAAAAAAAAAAAAAAAAACTAAACTAATATATTTTAATAATAATAATAATAATAATAATAATAATAATAATAATAATAATAATAATAATAATAATAATAATAAATAGACCAATTTTTAAAATTAATTCAACAGGTACAGATCAATTAATTATTAGAGCATTTACAGTTTCAAAGAAAACATTAAAAAGAAAAACAAAAATTAGTGGATCATTAAAAGTTGATGTTAATAAAATTAAAAATGAAAATGGTGAATTTGAATCAATTTCAACAACTACAATTGATTTAGCAAGTTTCTTTGGTGGTAGAAATGTTCATAGTTGTAAATTTCAATTACTTCTTTTTTCAATTTCATATCCTGGAAATTTAATTTCTCAAGTTTTTGAAAAAGGAGATGATGGTACACAATTTTTATTACAATATACACCAATCAATGTAAATTCTTTTGAAGTTGGTAATCAATTCATTATAAATGCAACCGATTCAATCTCTAGAGAAAATTTAAAGAATTTATCATTAAAAGTTTATAATGATGATGATGGTGATGAAAAAGATAAAAAATCATTCAAACAATACACGATAACAGATTCACAAATTCAATTATTTGAAAAATCTACAATCGGTGGTTCTCATATGTTTATTTCAACATTGGATGGTAAAAACAAATGTTTATATCAAGTTCCTATCAATGAAATCAATAAGAAACCTTATGAATTCACTACCATAATTTTTGCCCAACAAGGAATTTTTCGTCCTGGCGATACTGTTAATGTTAAAGGTACAATTAGAGTTGTAGTTGATGAAGGTGTAATCTTACCAGATTCAAAGTTTTTCTCAAAGTATATTGATGTTTATCAAAATGATGATATGGTAAATATATCATACACTTTAAAGGATGCAAAGAAAAAAGAAGTTGCCAAAGGTATAACAAAATTAAATGAATTTGGTTGCTTTGATCTAAAGTTAGTATTACCATTGGATATTAATTTGGGTAACTGTTCAGTGGTTTATAAATATTGTAATGAAGAATTCTCATTCTCTGATATCAATGTTCAAGAGTTCAAATTGAAAACATTTTTATTGGAATGCTCAATGTCAACCGAATCAAATCGTGGTACCTTTGAATTGGAGACACCATTTGGTGTTGAATTATTTGCAAAATCATACACTGATGAAATTATACCAAATACAACTGTAGATTGGAAAATCACCGTAAGACCATTGACACCAATCCTCTCGAATTTGGATAAAGCTTTCAATTACTTTAGACATGAAACTGATAATATGTATTTTGGTGAGAGTTTTGCTTATAAAAGTAAAAGATCACCAAATGGTAAACATAATTTAGATTTGGTTCTTCAAGAATGTTCACAACGTTGTGAAGTTAGAGTTCATGCAACTGTAGCCGATGCTTCAAATAATCAAGAGGAAATCTCAAAGAATTTTATTGTAGAGAATACTAAATTCACAAACTTTGGTGTTTTAAGTTCCAGTTCAACGATAACTCATCTTATTAATGTCGGTCAAGATTTCCATGTTGATATGTCATTGCGTTACTTTGACAATCAACAATCATTTGATGGTAAAATCGATGCAGAAATTCAAAAGATTCCATATGAAGAAGATTTATTACCAGAGAATGTTCATAAGAGTACAATCATACCACATACTGATACTCCTTTAAGATTCTCTTATCAATTCAATGAAACTGGTTATTATAAAATAAAATTAAACTATAGTAATGGTGGTGAACAATTATCTCAATATCATACCATTTCATTGTTTGTATTTGGTAAACAATCTCAAGCAGAATTAGAATATAAAGAATGTACTGCACCTGTTAAACAAACAACTACAAACAACACCTCATTACTCTATGGAAAGGAAACATTTAAAGCTAAACCAAAACTTGATATCAATTGTTCATTAGATAAAGAGATTTATCAATTGGGTGATACAATTAAAATGTGTATCTCTTCAAAATCATTGAATGCCAAGGGTTACATTTGTTGCTCCAAAGAGAATACAATCATTAATGTCATACCAATTCAATTGATTGATGGTCAACATGATTGTAAATTTGAAATCAATGAAAAAGTTTATTATCAACCATTATTCTATGTTTATTTAGAAGGTAGTTTGTTGGTGGAAATAAATGGTGGCCAAAAGGTTAATCGTTTAACAAGTTCATTCGTAAAGGTACCAGTAAAGATTGATTACACTGACAAGCTATTGAATGTTCAAGTTGAAAAATGTAATAAATTCCAATCTCCATCAGAAGAATCAAATATTACTATCAGTGTAAAAGATAAAAATCAAAAACCACTCTCAAATGCTCATGTTTCATTGATTATTGTTGATCAAGCAGTTTTAGATATAACAAAGCATTCAATTAAAACCCAATGGGATCCATTAAATACTTACTTTGGAGATGGTTCATTTTTTATTGGTAGAAATAAAATGAACTCTCTATTGGACAAAACAATCTATAATGATCCAGTAGAAATTAAAACCATTGAATTGGATCTTGAAGATTTCCAAGGCGATAATGAATTACAAATCATTAATATTAAATATATGGCAGGTAGAATCATTCAATTAAAAGTATCGGATGAAACAACCATTGGTGAACTTCAACAAATGATTATGGACAGAGATGGTCTTCCACCATCATCACAACGTTTATTCTACTTGAATAAACAAATTGATTCAAACGCAACAATGAAACTTAAAGAATTTTCAATCGTTAATAAAGCAACTCTTAATTTGGTAATCCGTTTACATGGTGGTACAAATACACCACCTTCAGATGACAAACCACTAGCTCAAGATTTGAATAAACCAATTAGAGTACGTTCAAACTTTATGCCTTTGGCTTACTTTGGAAGTTTAAATACCAATCAAGATGGTAAAGTAACATTTACTTATAAACTTCCAGATAATCTTTCAACCTTTAGAGTTATGGCTTTGGTTCACTATGGCAAAGATCAATTTGGTAGTTGTGAACATACTTTTATATCATCGTTACCAATAATGGTTCGTCCAAGTCCACCACGTTTCTTAAATCATAATGATAAAGCAATATTCCCAATTATGATTTCATCAATCGTTGATTGTGATTTATTTTTTAGTGGTGCAATTCGTTCAAATAATTGTAACATTGAAACCAAAGGATTCAGTGGTGTACTTCCAGCAAAATCTAGAATCATATTCCCTGTCCATGTTAATGCTTTAGTTTCAAATTGTATTGCAGACTTTCAATTTGTTGCAAAAACTCAATTATTAGATCATTCACAAGAGATTTGTGATGCAATCTCATTTAAATTCCCTGTTTTCTCTTCAAGTGTATTGGAGACAACAACTATCAATCATAGTTTAGTAAATTTGAAATCAAAGAAAGAAATTTCATCTCACAACTTAAAACTTGATAATTGGAAAGATTTAGATCAACAATTGGGTGGATTAACAATTACTCTATCAAAAACTAAACTTCAAAAGATTTCATGTTCAGTTAAAGATTTATTACATTATGAATACTCTTGCTCTGAACAAATTGCTTCAAAATTATTAGCCCTCTCCACCTTTATAAAGTATCCACATTTATTAGAAGAAAAAGATATCAAAGCTTTAGGTCTTGAGAATATTAAAACCAATAAGAAACCTTTGGAAGATATGGTTGAAATTTTAAAGAAACGTTATCAATCATCAGATCATTCATTCACTTATTTCGATGATAAAAAGAGTGGTTCATATGAATTTGTTTCAGTATTTGTTTACTTTGTATTGAATCAAATCTCTGATCTATCGGAAGAAGCCAAAAAATTGGCATCAAAGGCTGAAGCTTACTTTTCAGGATCTGCCAATGTAATGGTTTTTAATAGAGATTCTTATGAAAAGAATAAATTCCAATATCTTTTAGGTAAAGCATTTGCATCATTTGTCTATGGTACCATTAAACAAACCTCTGTACCTCATACAAGTTTTATTTCAAAGGTTTTACAAACTGCAAAATTCGATTTCTCAAATAGCCAATATCAAGAGATCTTTATCTATCTCTCACAATTCTACAAGAGTCACCTCGATTTCAAAAATATTTCAAACTATGTTACAATTACTGGTTCCTTGGCTTATGTTACTTCTAGTCCAATCTTTGGATTCTATGGGGATACTCGTCTTCAGTCAATTTTAATACTTTCACTTTTAGAAAGTGGAAAGACATCACATAAAGATCATCCACTCTTGGAACGTTTAATAAGTGGTTTAGCTCATTTTGTAAATAAAGAAGGTCGTTATGGTACTACTCAAGCCAATGCATTCAATATCTTTGCAATCTCTCAATATGAAAAGATGAAATTATCAGGTGAAAAAGTTGATCCAACATTGGATGCAAGTATTATTTTAGGAAATCGCTATTTGGAAAAGAAAAAAGTAACAATTGGTGATTCAGAAAATTATACAATCACTGTACCTTTCTCTCAAATCCTAAAGAATCAAAAACCATTGATAATTCAAAGAAAAACAAAAGGTACCCTTTATTATAGCATAAATCTCTCCTATGCTTCATTGAATCCAATCTCTAAAGCTATCTTTAATAGAGGTCTCAATATTAAAAGAACCTATTATCCAGTTTCAAATTCAAATGATGTTATTTATCATTCTCCAATTGGTGTTGACCAACCTCAAACCATTGAAATCAAAGCAGGTTCAAGAGTAAAGGTAACACTTTCAATAAAGGTCGATCATGTTTCTAGCTTTATAGTTATTAAAGATAGATTACCAAGTGGTTTGGAACCATTACTTTCAAATTCCTATTATCACAATGGTTATTATTTCAATCATGTTAATAATCGTGAAAATGGTGTTGAAATTTATTCAAATCTTTTATATCCAGGTGTTTATAATTATTCCTATCAAACTATTGCAATTACACGTGGTACTTTTATTTCACCATCAGCAAAAGTAAGTTTAAAAAATTTTTTCTTTTTTTTTTTTTTTTTATTTCTTTTCATATTACTGATATACTTTTTTTTTTTTTTTTTTTTTTTACTTTAGATTGAAGAAATGTATTGTCCTGCAACTTTTGGTCGTTCTTCTTCAGAAATTGTATTAATTAAATAAATTGTTGTCATTAATTCCAATCAAAAAAATAAATAAAATAATAAAATAAAATTTATTTAATTTTCCAACTATTCCTTAATCTAATCTCAAATAATTTTTTATTAATTCGAGCTTTCTTCTTTTTATTAACTTTAAATTTTTTTCTTCTTTTACTTTTTGGAAAACTCTAAAGTTTTTACTTTTTTTTTAATTTATTTTTTTTTTTTTTTGCAATTCTTGGATGATTGTTTTGTTTTGTTTTTTTTTTTTTGTTGATAATTATTATTTATTATGATGATTAAATAAAATTTGATATAAATATTAATTTATAAAAAGAAAAAAAAAAAATAAAGAAAATTAAAAATAAAATAAAATAAACTATTATATAAAAGGGTTTTTTTTTTATTTATTCTTCCATAACTTCACGTCTAACCTTCTTTCTACCTCTTTTATTTCCTTCATCCTCAACTTCATCATAAACAATTTTATTTAATTTTTCTTCTTCAACCTAATTATAAAAAAAAAAAAAAAATTAATAACTAAACAATTATTTTTTCCTTTTTTTTTTTTTTTTTACCTTTCTCTTTTGTTTTCTTAATCTTTTTTCTTTATTTTCTTCTGTTTTTTCGTTTTCTCTTTTTTCTTTTGCAAGATCAGCTGCGTGCTGTTTTTTACGGGCTGCTAAAGAATTCTTTTTTGCCTATTTATGTATATTTAATTATAAAATTAGTTTCAAGTTTTTTTAATAAAAAAATATATTTCAAAATTAAATAATTACCATTTATTTATTTATATATTTACAGGTTGGTTTGATTGGAAAAGAAAAAAAAAAAAAAAAAAAAAAAAAAACAATCGTTTTTTTAATTTTTAAATTTTCTTGAAATTTTTTTAAAAACGAGTAAAAATAAAAAAAAAAAAAATTAAAAAATAATTTAAAACAAACAATTAAAATGATTATTTTTTTATTTTTTGGGTTTCATTTTTTAATAAAAAAAATAGGTTGAATGGAAATAAAAAAAAAAAAAAAAAAAAAAACATTAACTAAAAATATCTCTATGATTTTTTTTATTATATTTTTTTATTTTTTTTTATTTTTTTTTTTCTTTTTTCCAAAACTGAAAAATTAAAAAATTAAAAAATTAAAATAAAATTTTTTTTTTTTTTTTTTTTTTTTTTTTTTTAATTTCAAATTAAGATATATAAAAAATTACCATTTTTCACATTATTTTATTTATAGACACGGGCGAGGACATAGGTTTATCTAATTAATTAAATAAATATAGATATCAAATAAATAGAATAAAAAAATGTTCAATGCTTTTAAAAAGATATGGGCACCAACTGTAAATAATGATGAAGATGAATCAAAAGAAAGACAAGAATTAGGAATTTCAGAAGAGTTAATACAATTGGTTGATAATATATCTAGATTCCCTGAATCTTTTAAAGATTTTCCTTTTCAAACTTTAAAAGATCCTTGTAGGTTTTTTTTTTTTTTTTTTTTTTTGATTATAGTGGTATAGTAGTATTAGTATTTGTAGTAGTAGTAATATTGACCATCAATAATATTCATACATTTATAATATATTTATATATATAATATTATTTACAGCACTTAAAATGACAAAAATTCAAAAAAGACATGTTGAAAAGATATTAGAGATTGTTAAACCATTAAATGATTTAAGATTTCAAATGTGTCCATCAGTCATGAATGATGAAAAATTTTGGAAGATTTACTTTACACATATTCAAGTAGTATCAAAAGGAATGTTTAATCAATCACCATCATCAACAACAACAGGTACAACAACTACTCAACCACAATCACCAACAAACTTTTTAGAAGAATTGGATTCTCAATTTGATAAATTATCATCAAAGAAGAAACCATTCGATGAAGGTATCTCTGAAGAAGAAGATAGCTATTTCTCAATAAATACCTATATGTTACAATCAAAACAACAACAATTATTACAACAACAACAACAACAGCAGCAACAGCAACAACAATTATTATTACAGCAACAACAACAACAAACTCAACCAAATTCATTAAAATCATCAACTTCTTCAATTACACCAAATAAATCACCAATATCAGGTGGTGGTGGAATACAAATAGGAAATAAAATAGCAGTAACTCAACCAGTTGCTGCCTCCTCTCCAACTTCAACTTTAACACCAACATTAAGAAACAATACTGATAATAATAAAAATAATAATAGTGATGAAAACAACAACAACAGTAATGCTATATCACTACAATCAAAACCAAATAATAATAATAATAATAATATTGAAATTTTAAACAATACCAATAATAGTAATAATACTTTAATAGATACAAACTTTGATAATATAAATAATACAAGTATTATTACAGATGTACAACGAAATATAGAATTGGATAAAAGTATAGATAATTTTTTAAATCCAAGTTAAAATTTTTATGATTTTTAATAATATATACAAAAATAAATAAAAATAAAAAAAAAAAAAAAAAAAAAAAAAACCAAAATCTTTTAATTAATAATCACTAAACGTTACATTTAATTTAAATTAAATTTCTTTGTTTTATATTTTACAAAATTATTCTTAAAAAAAAGAAAAAAAAAAAAAAAGAAATAGAAAAACTAAAACACAAAACATTACTTTATTTTATTATTTATTTATTATTTAAAAAACCATTGTTTAATAAATTTGGAAAAAAAAAAAAATAATAAAAAAAGATAATATAATAAAAATAATAATAATGAAATTCATTTAATAATAAATTGAGAAATAAATAAAATTGTAAATAATTAAATTAATGTGATTAGATAAATTTGGAAAAAAAAAAAAAAAAAAAAAAAAAAAAAAATGAATCAATTTAAATCATCAATAAATAAAAAATATCTTTCAAACAAAAACAACTATTATCAAATTTTTAGTTATCCTAAAAATAATGATGGTTGTAATGATAATTTAAAAATTGAAAAGAATTCTACCAAAACACCACCACAATCATCAACACCACAATTAAATAAAGTAATAATAAAAAATGAAATAGAACAAATAAATAATTTCAAAGAAATAACAAATGATATTTTTAAACAATTTAGTAATGATTTTTTTTGGTTTTCAAATAATGATCATTCTAATAATAATAATTCTAATAATAATTCTAAAAATAATAATAATAATAATAATAAAAACAATAACTATAATAATAATACAAATATTAATAATAATGATTCAAGTTGTGGTAAACGTAAAAGAAACTCATCAAATAGTTATTTTACAAATGAAATAAATTTAAATTTAATAAATAAGAAACTTCCAACAAGAAGATCAAGAATAGAATCATATGAAAAAATTAAAAATTTAAATATCCAAGAATTAAGTTCTGATGAAAGTTCAGATGAAGATTATAAAGATGAGGAAGAAGAAGAAGAATAATAAAAAGAAAAAAAAAAAAAAAAATTAAATAAACAATGTATAATTTTATAATGTTTTATATTATTATTATTATTTTTCTTTTTTTATTTTTTTTTTTTTATTTTTATTTTCATTTTTATTTTTAAATATTTGTTTATTTGTTTATATTTTGTTTATTTTTATTTTTATTTATTTATTCTCCAAGAATAAATTTAAAATATTCATAAACAGACCAAACTATAGCAGAACTCATTGAATGGAAAACCATTCTTGGTTTCATACCTCTTAAGTAACCATCCATACCTTCTTCGATCCAAATTGTTTTCATTGCATCCATCATACCACCATAACGTTTAATTGATTTAGCTGAATTAATTGTTGAACTTGCGATAAAATCTGATTGAGTTTGAAGTCTAGTTTTAACTACATCAAATGGATTTGTAAATGCTGCTGCCAACATACCAGCACCACCACCAGCAACTAAATGATCGATCAATTGATATGATCTCTCCTCTGGATTCTTATTATTAAACCATGGTTGAATTATCTTTTTCAAACTTTCATAGGATGCAAAGTATACAATATTGTATGGTACATTCATAACTAATGTTGTAGTATAACCTGAATAGAAACCTCTAATACCTTCTTTTACCCAAATTCTCTTTGTACAATCTGTTAATCCTTTATAATCTGTAATTTGTAATTGTAATCTTTGTTTAACAACATCCATTGGTGATGCAACTGCTTCACTTGTCATCTGAATAAAAAAAAATAAAAATAAAAAATAAAAAATAAAAAAATATATATAAGTATTCAAATAATTTTTGTGATTTATTATTATTATTTTAATAAATATTTTAATAAATATTTTAAAAAATACTTACAGTTGCGATAGCACCTGCAATACCAACTTTAATTGGATGATGATCTTCATCGGAACCAATGAATTTAAATTTAAGTAACTCGTATATTGAAAAATGTACAGCATGAGATGGAGCAGCACCAGCTGCAACTGCTGTTAGCCCTCTAAATAAACCAGTGATACCATGTTGTTGTATAATATGTTTAGTAATTTGTAATGATGATGTTTGCATTGCACCTGGTTTAATTGCTTGAATGTGTGTCTATTATTTATTATCATTAATTACAAATATTTGTAAAAATAATATTGATGATGATGATGAAGATGATGATGATGATGGGAAAAAAAAGTATAAAATATTGAATTGAGTTGGTATTTTTTTTTTTTAACCAAAAATAGAAATTTTTTTTTTTTTTTTTTTGGATTCCAAAAATTGTGGTAAATTAAGTTTTTATTTTTGTAGAGAAGAACATACCTTAATTGTATCAATTGGGTACATACCACAATGTTCTGCAAAACCAGCTGCTGCACCGGCAATTAAATGAACGTAAAATGATCCACCTTCATCTCCATGACTATGTCCGTGATCACCACCCATTCTATATTTGTTTTTTTTTTATAAAAATTATTATTAATTTAAATATGTTTGAATTTGCTTTGTAATTAATAATTCTAAATTTAGAAAAATTTCAATTAAAAGTATTCAAATAAATTAATTAATTAATTAATCAAACACAAATAAAATTTTTTTTTTTTTTAAAAAACGAATGAAAAAAAAAAAAAAGAAAATCAAAAAAAAAAAAAAAAATCAAAAAACGATCAAAATTTTTTTTTTTTTTTTTTTTTTTTTTTTTTTTTAAATAAATAAAAAAATTAAAAAAAATTAAAATAAAAAAAAATTCCTCAATTCCATCATGACGAAATCAATACTTTTGCCTTCATCTTAACCTTAAAATTACTTTTTTTAAAAAAAAAAAAAAAAAAAACCGAAATTCTATTTAAAAAATAAAAAATTTGCTCAATTTATTTTTTTATTTTTATTTTTTATTTTTTTTTTTTTTAATAGAACATTCTATCTTCTAAAATTTATTTTTTATTTTTTTTTTTCCATTTTAAAAAATTTAATATTAACCTTTCAAAAAAAATAAAATATGTAATTGTATCAAAAAGGATAATTATTTTATAATTCTTGATTCCCAAATAATTTTAATTATTTTTTTTTTTTCCCATATAATAATAACAATTTTGATAGTTGGTAAAGGAAAAAAAAAAAAAAAAAAAAAAAAAAAAAAAAAAAAACCAAAAATTTTACAATAAAAAGGTAATTGTATAGTTTGAATTTCAAAATTAATTGTTACAAATAAAATAATCAAATTTAAAATCTTGGAAAGGGGTTATAATTTACTTTTAATTTTTAATTTGATTAAAAAAATATTTTTAATTTATTTTTTTTTTTTTTTTATTTTATTTTTTTTTTTTTTTTTTATGAACATCAAAATTTTTTTTTTTTTATTTTTTTTTTTTTTTCAATTTTTTTTTTTCAATTTTAATTTTTTTTTTTTTGAAATTAAATTTTTTTTTTTTTTTTATTAAATTACACCCTGCCCAAAAATATATATATTTCATATATATATTTATTTATTTTTTTATTTTTATTTCAGTATATATATTTTTTTTAAAAAAAAATGGAAACATTATTAGCATTTAAAGTTAAAGGTGGTGTATTATGTTTAGCAGATTCATCAGTTAATCATTCAATTGTAAAGATGAAAGATGATGAAGATAAAATTTTAGAAATTGATGGACACAAATTATTATTATCAGCAGGTGAAGCAGGTGATCGTGTTCAATTCACTGAATATATATCAAAGAATATCAAATTATACTCCCTTCGTAATAGTTATCCAATGTCAACACCAGCAGCAGCAAATTTTATTCGTAATGAATTAGCAACATCCATCAGAAGTCATCCATACTCAATCAATTTAATTTTGGCTGGTTATGACAAAGAAGTTGAAGATGGTGGTACATCCCTCTATTACATGGATTATTTAGGATCATTACAAAAGTTAAATTTCGGTTGTCACGGTTATGCAAGTTACTTTTTATTGGGTTTATTAGATCGTCATCATAAATGTGATCTTTCCCTTGAAGATGGTATCAATTTAATGCATTTATGTACTACTGAATTAAAAACTCGTTTCTTAGTCTCTGGAAAATATACCCTTAAATTTGTTTCTTCTGAAGGTATTAAAGTTTTACCATTTAATGCTCCACAATAAAAATAAAAAAAAATAATAAAAAAGAATTTTGTTAAAAAAAAAAAAAAAACATTTTTTTTTTTTTATATAAGTAATCAACAATTAATAACAAATAGTAACAAATAATAATAATAATAATAATCATACTCAACCAAGCATTAAAATGTAACACACACACACACACACACACAAATCATTTTATTTTTTATTTTTTTTTGAAAAAAAAAAAAAAAGAAAATAAAAAAAGAAAATAAAAAAAAAAAAAAAATATATATTTGTACAAATTCTTATTTTCACTATGATGATTATTTTATTTTTGGTGTTTTTTTTTTTTCTGTTTTTTGATTTTTATTTTTTTTGTTTTTTTTTTTTTTTTTTATTTTTACAACTTTTCATAAAAAAAATACCTGCTCGAAATTCGAAAAAGGGAGAAATTTTATGACATCAGTTTATTTCCATAAATGGTTGTTTAAACGCAATTGGGGATTGGGAAATTAATAAATAATATAACATTATTTTTTCGTTTCCCAATTTTTTATTTTCTTTTTTTTTTTTTTTTTAAAATTTTTTTTTTTTTTTTTTTTTTCATAAGAATTTATTATTACTGTTTATCATTAATTTAATAATTATTCATATAATCTACATACATTTTTTTTTATTTTTTTTTTTTTAAAATTTTTATTTTTTTTTTTTTTTTTTTCAATTAAAGTTTTTTTCAATAATAAATTTGTTGTTCAAAAAAAAAAAAAAAAAGGGGTCATTTAAATAAAAAGATTTGTGACAATAAGAATAAAAATAATATAGAAATAAAAAAAAGAAAGAAAGAAAGAAAAAAAAAAAAAAAAAAAAAGAAAAAAAAAAAAGAATTAAATAAAATAACTAAAAGTAAACTTTAATTCGAAAATGATAAACAATTGGTTAGCAGTTGGCTTATTAGTTGTGTCGGGAATATTAGCATTTAATTGGTAATTATTAAAATAAATCCTTTTTTTTATTTATTTTCTTTTTTTTTTTTTTTTTTTTTTAAAATCCTAACACATATAATTTTTTTAATTTAAAAAAAAAAAAAGGAAACGTAAACATCCATATGGTCAAACAGTGGAAATTGGTGAAAAGCCTGAAAATGGAGGTAGAATAAGAAGAAATTCAGCATGTGCTGATCATTTAATTTCATTTTTAGAAGACGATGAGATCTATACTCTTTATGATTCTTTGGTGTAAGTTTTTATTTTATTTTTTTTAATTTTACATTTTAAAATCTTTTTTTTTTTTTCTTTTTTTTTTATTCTGCTAATCATTTTTTTTATTTAGAAAATCTTGTAAAAAATATGGTGAAAGAAAATGTTTTGGTGAAAGAAAAAAAGATTCAAATGGTAATTTAGGTAAATTTGAATGGATTAGTTATAATACTTATTTAGAAAGATGTGAATATATTCAACAAGGTTTATGCGAACTTGGTTTGAAACCAGTATGTATATATATGCAAATTACTTTTTTTTTTTTTTTTTTTATTTTTTATATTTTTTTTTTTAATTTTAACATTTTTTTTTTTTCTCCTATAGAAAAGTAAAGTTGGTATTTTTAGTAAGAATAGATTAGAATGGTTAATTGTTCATAGTGCAAGCTTTATTCAAAGTTATTGTGTTGTTTCTTTTTATGAGACACTTGGTGTTGAGAGTTTATCATATGTTACTGAACATGCCGAGATCGGATTGGCATTTTGTTCAGCAGAGACTTTACAAAAGACATTGGATATCGCTAAAGGTGTAAAAGTTTTAAAAACTATCATATGTTTTGATTCAATTGATAAAGAACATTATAATATTGCTAAAGAATTGGGTGTAACATTATATACATACGATGAAATTATGAAAAAGGTAATAATAATAATAATAATAATAATAATTTTTAATTGTTTATTTATTTATTAATTTATTAATTTATTTATTATTTTAAATAAAATTTAGGGCAAAGAAGCAAATGGTAAACATAAACATACACCACCAACTCCAGATACTTTATCTACAATTATGTATACAAGCGGTACAACTGGTCCACCAAAAGGTGTTATGATCACTCATAAGAATTTGACATCTGTAGTTTGTGCAGTTAGTGATTTTATAAAAGTTTATGATACTGATGTTCATTATTCATACTTACCATATGCCCATGTTTTAGAAAGAGTTGTAATTTTGGCTGCTTTCCATTTTGGTGCTGCTATTGGTATTTTCTCTGGTGATATTTCAAATATTTTAGTAGAAGTTAAATTATTATCACCAACATTATTCATTGGTGTACCAAGAGGTAACATATTTTAAAAGTTTAAATTACATTTTGAATTTATTTAAAATAATATTAACATTTGTACTATAACTATTTTCTCTTCTTTTTTTTTTATTATTATTATTATTAATATAAATAGTATTTGAAAGAATTAAAACAAATGTCTTTAAAGAGATTAGTAAGAAACCTGCTTTACTTCGTACATTATTTAATGGTGCATACAATTTAAAGTATTTATCAATTCAACATGGTTTTAAATTACCAATAATTGAAAAGGTATTAGATCTTGTATTTTTCTCAAAAATTAAACAAGCATTAGGTGGAAAAGTTAGAGTCATTCTATCAGGTTCTGCTCCATTAAGTTTTGATACTGAAGTATTTTTAAGAGTGTAAGTTTAATAATAATAATAATAATAATAATAATAATAATAATAATAATAATAATAATAATAATAATAATAATAATAATAATAATAATAATAATAATAATAATAATAATAATAATTTTAAATTATATCAACTAAATACTAATAATTTTTTTATTTTATTATTATTTTTTATTTTTTTTTTATTTTTTTTTTTTAAAAAAAGTGTTATGTGTTGTTGTGTTTTACAAGGTTATGGTGCAAGTGAAGGCTGTGGTGGTGATGCATGTAAAAGATTAGATGATGAATCAGTTGGTACAATTGGACCACCATTTGCAAGTAATGAAATTAAATTAGTTGATGTACCAGAGTTGGGTTATGATAGTAATGGTGAAGTACAAACTGGTGAAGTATGTCTTCGTGGTCCAAGTATCTCAAGTGGTTATTATAAAGATGAGGAGAAAACTAGAGAAGAATTCAAAGATGGTTGGTTCCATACTGGTGATATTGGTCGTTGGAATCGTGATGGTAGTCTTAGCATTGGTTTGTATCAATATTAAAAATTTAAAAATCAATAATAATAATAATAATAACTCAAAAAATCAATAATAATAATAATACTAATACTAATAAAAATAATAATAACTCAAAAAATCCAATATTTAATTTTAATTTTAATTTTAATTTTAGTTGATCGTAAGAAAAATATCTTTAAATTATCTCAAGGTGAATATGTTGCAGTTGAAAAGATTGAAACAATAGTTGTAAAGAGTGAATACGTTGAACAAGTTTGTATTTATGGTGATTCTCAAAAATCATGTGTAATTGCAATCATTCATCCACATCCAGAATCATGTAGTGAATGGGCTGGTTCAAAGAAAACTGATAAAGACATTAAAGAAATTTGTAAAAATCAAGATTTTATCAAAGTTGTATTGGATGATATAATTAAAAATTGCAAAAAATCTGGTCTTCATGGATTTGAAATTCCAAAAGCAATTCATTTAACTCCAGAAGCATTCTCTGATCAAAATAATTTGTATGTATATTAATTATTTTTTTAATTTAATTATTAAAATTATTTATTATTATTTACTAAAACTGATTTTTTTTTTTTTTTTTTTTTTTAAGATTAACTCCTTCTTTCAAATTAAAAAGACATGAAATTAAGAAATATTTTGAGGATGAAATTAAAAAATTATATTCAAAACTTGATTAAACAAAATTAAAACAACCAAAAATAAAATAAAAAAAAAAAATAAATAAAAAAAAAAAAAACAAAAAAAATTTATCACTATGAAAATAAGAAGAGAAAAATTTCTTAAATTTGAGATAAAAATAAAAAAAAGAATAAAAACTAAAAATAAATTTTTGATCAAAAAAAAAAAATAAAAAAATAAAAAATAAAACAATTTTGTATTTTTTTCTCAATTTTTTTTTTTTTTTTTAATAATTAAAAATTTGCAATAAAAATAAAAATAGAAAAAAATAAAGAAAAAAATAGAAAAAATTGGTAGTTATTGTTTTCTAAAAATAACACATGAGGACCCTCGAATCATGATTGATTTTAATGATTATAATCAATAAAAAGTTTTTGGGAAAAAAAAATAAAAAAAAATAAAAATAATAAAAAAAAAAAAAAAAAAAAAAACTGACCACCCCACCACACACAAACCAAAAATATTCTTTTTTTTTTTTTTTATTATTAAAGTGATGGTTAAATATATCCATTCATACACACATAAAAATTTTTTATTAAAATAATATTTTAATGAACCCACTTTGATGGTTATGTTAAAAAAAAAAAAAATAAAAAAAAAAAAAAATTCTGTTGAGATTGATTCAGATTTATTCACATTTTCTTTTTTTTTATTATTATTATTATTATTTAAATAAAAAAAAAAAATAAAAAAATAAAAAAAAAAAAACAACATTTGAAAAGGTTTCTTTTTAATTATTATTTTTTTAATTTTTTTTTTTCTATTCATTATTTTAATATTTTTAATATTATTAATTTACCACAAATTTTATATTAAATAAATATATATAAATTAAATAAATATATATAAATAAATAAATATTTAGTTTGTTTAGTTTTTTTTTTTTTTAATAATCAATTATTTTTATTATTTTAGTTTAATTTTTATTATAATTATTATTATTTTTTAAATATATATATATTTTTTTTTTTAAATAAAAATGGCAGATAAGAAAATTATTATCGATTTTGGATCAGGTTGGACAAAATGTGGTTTTGAAGGTGAAGTAACACCAAGTGTAGAATGTTTAACAATTGTTGGACATCCGAATAAACAAGGTGATACAAAATTGTTTTATGGTAAAGAAGCAGTTGCAAGATTTAGTACATCAAAATTAGTGTATCCAATAAAGAATGGTATAGTTTGTAATTGGGAAGATATGGAAAAGTTTATAGAGAATACATTTTATTATAAATTAAGAGTTGAACCACAATATCATTCGGTATTACTAACAGAAACAACAATGAATACTAAAGAGAATAGAAATAAAATGGCAGAGATTATGTTTGAAACTTATGATATACCATCAATTAAAATTGAAAATCAACAAAAGTTATCATTTGATCATTTATCAACAGGTACTAAAAACGGTACAATAGTTGATATGGGTGATGACTCAATTAATATAGTGCCATTTGTTGATGGTCAACCAGTGACTGATGCCGTTGTTACACTTGATTTCGGTGGTCGTAATTTAACAGGTTATTTGGCCGCTTTGTTATTCCAAAATGGTTATAGTTTCTCAACAGTTGCTGATCACCAAATTGTACGTCAAATTAAAGAGAAACATTCTTTCATTGAATTGGATTATGAAAAACCTTCAAATACTAAAAAACAATCATTTTCTTATCCTGGTTCATCTGATATTCAAATTGATGCTCGTTATTTATACGGTTGTCCTGAACCACTTTTTAGACCTTCACTAGTTGGTTTTGATTCTTCTGATAGTCTTTGTAATTCAACTTATTCTTCAATTATGAAATGTGATCAGTCAGTTCAACAATCATTATTTTCAAATATAATTTTAACAGGTGGTTCTTCAATGTTTACTGGAATTAAAGAACGTCTTGAATTGGAAATTTCAAAAATTAATACTACCAGCAATAAAATTAATATAATATGTTCAAAAGATCGTAAAAATTCAAATTGGTTAGGTGCTTCAAAATCAATTACTTCAACTGATAATTGGGTTTCAAAAGAAAAATTTACTGAAAAGGGTACTTTTTAATAAATAATTTTTTTAAAATTAAAAAAAAAAAAAAAAAAAAAAAAAAAAAAGATTTAAGAAAAAAAAAAACTTGGAAAAAAAAAAAAAAATATAGATATTTTTTTTAAAAATTAATTAAAATAAAAAAATAGTATTATTGTGTAAATAAATAGTTTTTTTTTTTTTTTTATTATTTTTTTTTATAAAATATATGTTTTTAAATAGATAAATAATATTAATTTTGAAAATATAATTTCTTTTTTTTTTTTTTTTTTATCTTTTTCTTTCAAATGTTTTTGTTGGGCAAATTGACCAACCAATCCATCTGCTATTTGGATTTTTAACATAGGTAATTTCATTTTCAATTAATTCACATTCTATTGTTGATGATGTTGTTGATTTGATATAAATATCATTTTTAGTTGAATTACCATTATTTAATGATTTTAAACATTCTATTTTATTAGTTTAGTTAGAAAAGTCTTTTTTTTTTATTTTTATATTTTTTTTATTTCAAACACTTACTAAAAAGAGACATTGTATTTGTGTGGTGTTATTGTTTTTTTTTTATTTTTTTATTTTTTTTATTTTTTTATTTTTTTTTATAATTATATTGTAAATAAAATGATTTTTTTTTTAAATCGATTTTGGATTTATACAAATGATAATTTCCAAAATTATATTTAAACTTTTTTTTTTTTTTTTTTTTTTTTTTAAATTATATTAATTTTTTTTTTTTTTAATAGTACTAAAAATAAAATAATAAATTCAAAAAACATAAAAATTATAAGTAGTTTACAAAAAAATGAGGGGTTGTGGGTGTGGTTGTGGGGTGTTTATTGTTACATTGATACAATAACTATCCAATCAATCTTTACCACAAAAAACAAAAATCACTTTCGATAATGTTGGAATTTATGGTATATAATTATAATGAAATAATTATTTAATTTTGGTATTTAAACTTGAAAATAATAATAATAATAATAATAACAATAATAAAAAAAATGATAATAAAAATAATATTTTGCTTTGTTATTACTCAACCCCAAGTTTATAGATCTTTTTTAAGATTAAAAAATAATTTTTTTAAAAAGTCATTAATTTTTTTATTTTTTTCATTAACACAAAATAATAGTTATAATCTTGTGTGAGTTGTTTTTATTATTATTATTTTTTAAATATAATTTAATTATTATTATAATTTTTTGTTTTTTTTATTATTGAAAATGATATACGATAGTTAGTAATGGTGGTTAGTAGTATTAAAATAATGATGATGATTTTACTCTATATATAAATATATTTTTTTTTGATTTTATTAATATATTCAAACCAATTGAAATAAAAGGTAATTGAATATTAAATGTAATTTGGTTTTTTTTTTTTTTTTTTTTTTTTTTTTTATTTAATAATTTTCATTTTACAACACCAATTTTAAAATAAAAAAAAACTTTTAATTTCACAGTCACAGTTTATTGTAATTTTTTTTGATATATGCAGTAGTAGTTAGAATGTAATCATTTATTATTCAAAAAGACACTCCTTACTTGGAAAAAAAGAACAGTAAAATTGTTTTTATTTGTTATTAATTTTTAATGGCATTAAAAAAAAAATTCATTCAATAAAAACTAATAAATAAATGAGGAATTTACTATAACTATCACTTATTATTTTAAATATTTATAAATAACTTTTTTTTAAAAAAAGTTAAATAAATATTTATTTTTCATAGTTTTTTTATTATTTTTATAATTTATTAAAATTATATCCCAATTTAAAAAGAATTTGAAAAATTAAAAAAATAATTTAATAAAAAATTAATCAAATTCCTTTATTATTTTTAAATTTATTAATTTAATTAAAAAAAAATAATAAAACCAGCAAACATCCCGAATTGGAAGAGGTCATTAAAAAAAAAAAAAAAAAAAAAAAAAAATTATTTTTAATTGAATATAAATATACATATATGGTTTTATAGTAATTTAAGTATTAGAACACTTTAAAATGCAACCTTTTAAAACATTATCCTCTACATTAATATATCACTTTGTTCCAAAGGCATCCCGGAACCAAACATCGGCAATGGAATAGTCAATGTTTCCAGCTTTCTTCAACGGAGTTTCCCTTGCAAATTTGTAATTTTGATTATTTATTAAATATCTATTGAATTTTTATTATTTTAGTGACTCAAGATGAATTAATTATTTTAATTTTTTAATTTTTAATTATTATCCTTCATTGGTTTATATGAATTGTTTTTTTTTTTGTAAAATAAAAGTTATATTATGAAATAATATTTTATAATAGTTTTCACTATCTTTTTTTTTCACATCGAGAATCCCTAAAAGAAATAAATTTTTTGTAAAAATATTAAAATGATACCCCTTTTACCATTTTCTTATTTTGAAAATTTCCTGATTTGGAAATTTTCTTTATGGCTATAAGATTTCCTAAAAAATAGTTAAAATTTCTTTTTTTATTTCAAATAATTCAAAAAAATCGAAAAATGATCAAGTATAAAAAGTATATTTTTTTTAAAAAAAAAAAAAAAATAAAATAATCATTCTGACAAATGTAAAAAAAAAAAATAACAAATAGAAAATAAATCTAACTCTAACAATTAAAAAAGTTTAGATAAAAGTTGATAGATAGTTTGAAAAAATAAAAAAAAAAGGAAAAGCAATAAATATAAAAAAAAAAAAAAAAATAAATAAATAAATAACAATTTAAATCTTTCTTTATTATTTTTGTATAGTAATTTTTTCAAAAAAAAAATGGTTTACATTTAGATAATAATATATGAATCAATACCAATCAAATTATAGAGAAAGGAAAGATTTATCTATGCACTATATCATAGAAAGGTTGATGATCATATAAATATTATCCAAAAGTAAGGAAATAAATCAATACTAATTAAATGTCAGGGAAAGGAAAGATTTATCTATGGCATTTTGAAAAGAAATTTATCAATAAAAAATTAGAAAAACCAAAAAACTAAAAATAAAAAAATATAAATAAAATTTTTTTTATTTTTTTGAATTGGATAACGCAATTATTATTTGCTTCTCCTTGAGAAAATATAAATAATATAAAAATGTTTAATAATATTATTGTTAAATAATAAAAAAAAATAAAAAAAAAAAAAAAAAAAAAAAAAAAATGGTTTTGACAATATGATTATAAATGATTTTTTTTTTGTTACAGTAAACAAAATAAAGTTTTAAAATAAAACATATAAAAACACATGAAAATTAATTATTAAATTTATTTTTCTTAAAGGAATAAAATAATTATAACTAATTTTTTTGAATTGGATAACGCAATTATTAGTTGCTTCTCCTTGAGATGCTAGATCTCATTTTATTTGTAGTTTTTTACAGGGATAATTAAATCGAATAAATTTTTTTTTTGAATTGGATAACGCAATTATTATTTGCTTCTCCTTGAGATGCTAGATCTCATTTTATTTTATTTATTTATTTTTTTTTTACAGGGTCTCTAAAAGAGGGGTTGGTTTACCTTTTTTTTTTTTTTTTTTTTTTTTTTTTTTTTTTTGTTTCGAATTTTGAATTGTATTATTACTTTTGATTAAAACATCTTTTTTGTCCAAACTTTTTTCTAAATCTTTTTTTATTTTATCGTCTGGTTCGTGATTGATGTTTATGACGTATTTGAATTGTTTTTTTTTTAATTGAGTTTTATCCACAATTTCGCTTATTTTTTGTAGGCATTTGTGTTGCTTAATATTTGTGGTGTTGTTTGAGATTTTCATTTTATTTTCTTTCTATTTTTTTTATTTTTCTTTAAAAAGTTAAAAATCTGGAAATTTTCTGATTAACTTGGGTTCCCAGGTTTTTTTTTTTTTTTTTTTTTTTTTTTTTTTTTTTATTTATTTATAGAAAGTACTGAGTGAATTATTGTATTTTTTGAGATGTTTAGGAAGTTCTATTGCGTGAGGAGGTGAGTTCCATTGTCTGCTAAATTGTAATAGCTTTAGCGAGATTAGTGAGTCTAATTTATTTTGTTCTTCTGGCCGTTGCTTTGATTTGATTCTTAATGTTTTGTTTATAACCGCTTGTGTCAGCTCTTTGTGTTTTAATTAGTTCACGTATTACTTGTTGTCTGTGAATTATTATTTCTTTTTCATCGTGAATGAGTTTGTTTCTTTTGTGCCAAATTTTTTCGAATATAATAGCTATTAAATTGGCTACTAGTGCAATTTGTAGATGGTTTAAAATCTTCACATTCCAGGTGTGAGTGGTGTGTCCACACTTAGTTAGGGTGTAGTTGAAGATTTCTTGTGTGTTTTTGATGTGGGCTTTGCAGTTGAAGAATATATGTTCTGAAGTCTCATCTTCCCCACACTGTTGGCATGGCATGTTGAATATTTTTGGTAGTGCTTTCAATTAAATCGAATAAATATAGGTTTTTTTCTAAAAAAAATATCAAAGGTTTTATAGTGTAATTGGTTAGCACCCAGGACTTTGAATCCTGTAATCTGAGTTCGAGTCTCAGTAGAACCACTTTTTATATAAACAAAAAATAGGTCGTTGGTTCAATTCCTGATTAAGAAACTAAATGGAACTTATTAATAAAAGCACTCAATTGTTTAATATTTAAAAGTTTTTAATAGTCATCGATTCACACTTTAAAGCTTTCATATTAATTGTGTTTTTATTATTTATTATGATCAATATTGGCATTAAATTAAAAATTTAAGTGGTATGTAATAAAATCAAAAATTAATTTTTTTTTTTAAAATGTTTCGTTTAAAACTTGTTATATATTTTCTATTTTTAAATTAGTTGAATTTTTAGGAGATGATGAAGAAGCGAATTTTACAAATGCATTATATGTATGTTACAAAAATATTGAATCATGTTGTTCATGTGATATTATTTCAAAGATTATTATTTTTAGTTGTAAATCATCACATGAATTAGTTGATATTTTAAGTTTAGATAATAATACAATATTGGATTTGCATGTGGTGTCAATCAAGATGAAATAGTTAAAGATCTACAATCTCTATTACCCTATCAAGACATTCTTCCATTAAACAAGAGCCCAAGTTAAGATGATTTCAAATCATTAACGAGTAGAATTAATGGTGGTATAAATTTTTCATCCTAAACCAAATGTCCAGTGAATATTGAAGTTTATCCACATTCAACTGAAACTAGATCAATTAAAGAAGATATTTTACTTGATGTTGTCATTAAACCAATAAAAGTTGGTGCTGATGAAGTAGTAATCCCACCAGGTACTAAAATTAAATTTCTTTCAAATTCCTATTGTTCGAGTTGAACAATTATTTTAGCAAATGAACTAATAGTGGGTCAAAAATATAATGAAACGGTTTCATTAAAGCGTAAGAGATTTGATGAGTGTAATCAATTAGTATCAATTCCTGGCTTTCCATCTAAAATTAACTTTACCATTGAGTTTAAAAATGAAAATATAAAGTGAATATTCATGAAGGTTCAATCAATTTAAATATCGCTTACTTTTTTGGGTGAATTCAAATAAAATATGTGTAACAACTGGTGGTCGGTGTCATCAGTGTTAGTTTTTCCTAATGATTTCTTTATTGTGTTGGTTATTGTTGCAGAAGTTATTGGTGTTGTAATGTTGGGTGATGATGGTGGTGTTGAATGGTTATTTAATGATTGTTGATTTATTAATTGAATGTGTTGTTAAAGTAGTTGATTTTGTTTATCTATTACTTGTTGCTGTTCTCTTATTTGACGTTGCTGTTCATTGAATGTTGATACCTGTGATTGATGTTGTTGTTCCTCACTATCCTGTTGTTGAGGTTCATTATTATCAATATCTTCATTGTTATTATTGTTGTTATTATTATTAGTTGACATTCTCTAAAAATAATTATTTGATAAAATTCAATTATTTATTATTACTAATTTAATTTATTATTTTATTATTATTGAATTTATTTGTTATTATTATTATTTAAATAAATGATTAATTATTTAAGAAATAAATGTACACATATATCTAGTTGACGACCGTAGCCCTATCGCGTTTTTATTATTGTATATTTATTACTGAGGTTGAAATAGAAACCTAGTTTCTTTTTATAGTCCTCAGATTTGAGCGAACTCAAATCTGTTAACTACTCCAACCTCAGCCGATAGGGTTAGATCCAATTTAAACTACAATATTATATTATTTTAATTTTATTCTAATTAATTATTATTTTTCTTTTTAATTAAATTATTTTTAAATTTATATTATTATTTTATATGATGATTTTGTGTGTGACATTTTTAATACCTTTATCATCAATAATTATCATCAAAATAAAACTAGAAAAAATACCCTTAAAGATATCCAATATCTTAAATTGTTAACAAGGGCTGTTGAATTATGTAAATAAAAAAAAGGTTCCAAAAAAAAAAAAAATAAATAAATAAATAAATAATATAATTTGATAATTTGGTAAAATAAAAAAAATAAAATAATAATATCGGTCTATAAAAATTATTTTAAATTATTTATTTGTTTTTATTTTTTACATATCTTATTTTTTTTTTTTTTTTTTACCAAATTAAGTATATCTTTTTTTTTAAACTTAAAATATTAATTAATTTGGTAACCACAAGAGGTAATCCTAAATTTTCAAAATTTTTTTTTTTTTTTTTATTTTTTTTTTTTTATTTTTCATTTTTTAATTTTTTAAAAATGACCTCTTAAAATATTAAATTCAAAACTTAATAAAATTATTTTTTTTGCCTTAAATCAACATGACCTAAAATTTTAATTAATTCAATAGGAGTCAACAAAAAGGAATGTTTTTTTTTTTTCAAATAGGAATTAATAAAAAGGAATTATTTTTTTTTTTTTTTTTTATCATTCAATCAAAAATAATAATAAATAATTATTAAATAAAAATATCATAAATAAATAAAAAAAAAAAAAAAAAAAAAAAAAAAAAAATGTATAAAGAAATTCCAAAAAATAATAATCAAAGACAAGCTCTTAAAACTGAACTTAAAACATGTACAAATACAGATAGTAGTGTAGTTTATTATTCAATTCTAATTGAAACATCGTCAAGAATGTCTGCCTATAATGTAATAATTAAAACATTTATTACTCAACTTCAAAAAATCAATAGAGATTGTCAACTTCAAATCATTACATTTGATGAAACTGTAAATACAGTATTTGAATTCGAAACTGAACCAATTCTTCTTAAAGATAGTTTAAAAGAAAGTAAGTAATTTTTTTTTTTTTTTTCTTTAATCTTCAAACATATTCTTATATTAATTTATTAATTTTTTATTTTTTATTTTTTTATTTTTTTTTTTTTTAAATTAGTTAAATTTTCAAAAGATAATGAAGAAGCAAATTTTGGACAAGCATTACAAGTATGTTATGCTAATATTGAATCATGTTGGTCAAGTGATAATATTTCAAAAATTATTATTTTTAGTTCAGGTAAATCAACAGATGAATCAGGAGATGAATTAGTTGATATTTTAAGTTTAGATAATAATACAATATTTGGATTTGCATGTGGTGCCAATTCCGATGAAGTTGTTAAAGATTTACAATATCTATTACCTGGTCACAAGATTGCTCCATTGGGTAAAAATCCAAGTAAAGAAATTAAAACATTAATGAATAGTGGTGGTGAAAGTAACAACAGTTGTGGTGGTAGTGGTAGTGGCGATGATGATGATGGGGCAAATAATTCATCAACTAATTGTCCAGTGAATATTGAAGTTTATCCACATACAACTGAAACAAGATCAATCAAAGAAGATCTTTTTCTTGATGTTATCATTAAACCAGATGGTAATACAACAACGATTCCAGCAGGTACAAAAATTAAATTTCTTTCAAGTAAATATTACTCGGCCTATACCATTCAATTAAAAGATGATTTAATATTTGGTGAACCATATGAAGAAACCATTAGATTAGAGTTTAAAAAAGGTCAACTTGAAAAAACACAATTTGAACACTTTCCATCAAAAATTAACTTTACCATTGAACTTTCAAATGATAGAGACAATGTCCATCAGGGCTATGTATTTTTGAATATCTCTTACTTTTTAGGTGAATTAAAATCAAAGTATAGTATTAATATTGGTGTTGAAGGTAATATTGGTAATGGTAAGAGTACTTTATTGAATGGCTTCATTAATCTTTTCAATCCAACAGATGAATTGGTTGAATATTTCATTGCAAATCGTTCCAATGATGATCATGTAACCACAAGCTTCAACAATACATCATTAAAGGAAATTCTATCATCAAAACAAGATATTCATCCAGTTCAAGAATCATTCCATGATATTGATATCTCTTTGTCTGATAATTGGGGTTTCATCGATACCGATGTATCATTAAGATATAAAGCCGAAGGTAGAATTCATCATGGTGTCTCAAAGAATAATTGTATAGTTCAACAACCATTGGATCGTTATCGTGTCGATTGTTTTATTTTCGTTGTTTCCATTAGAAGTTTCGGTGATAAAGATTCTATGGCAAAAATTGAAAAGAAAATTAGAGAAGTTATTGATATGGGTATCACTCCTTTATTAGCTATTACTTTTGTTGATGCTCTTTCTAAAAATCAATTTCAAGAACTCATTAGAACCAGAGGTGAATTATCAGTTCAAGAATCTAATACCTTTATCATCAATAACTATACTGAAAAGGAAACTCATAGAGATATCTCTAAAGATATTCAATATCTTAGATTATTAACAAAAGCTGTTCAATTATGTAAAATTTTAAAAGAAAAGCAAGCAATGAATAAATTAAAAGCTTTATCAATTGATGAAAATAATAATCCAACACCTGTTAAAAATCAACAACCATCATCATTTTTTGGTGAATGTTCTTCAACCTTCACTTCTCCAAATAAATCGTTTCAAAGTCCAATGACTGGATCTCCAATGCAAACTCGTCAATCTGAAACTCAACAACAACAACAACAACAACAGCAACAAATATCTTTACCAATTAATGTTACCGTTGATGTTGTACCAGATGCTCAAGGAACTATTTTAACTTCATTCGAGATAGAAGCAAATCTTAATGAAACCATCTCTGAATTAAAGAATAGATTAATCAATGAAATTGACTCCAATATTAATTCAAATGATTGGAGCCTTACAAAAGAAAATGGTACAATTCTATTCGAGTCTGCTAAATTACTATTATTATCCTCTTCTTTTAAACCTTCTGAACAACCTGATTCCATTAAATTAGTATTAAAGAAGAAATTAAGATTATAAAATAATAATAATAATAATAATAATAATAATAATAATAATAATAATAATAATAATAATAATAATAATAATAATAATAATAATAATAATAATAATAATAATAATAATAATCTCTATTATTTATTTTTTTAAATAGTTAATAAATTTAGTGTAATTTTCAAAAAAAAGATAGTATTGTTTTTATTGATTGATGAGTTTAATTTATTATTAAGGAGAGCTTTATTGTTATCTCCTTTGCCTTTTTATTGAAAATGTTATTATTATTTATTTTTATTTTTTTCTTTTTTTGGTTTGGTATATATATAAAAACAAAAAAAAAGACCAGGGATTTTTGAAGAGCTCTAATCAGGATTCGAACCTGTGATCAAAATTTGATAGATTTTAAAAAATGGTTCTACTGAGACTCGAACTCAGATTACAGGATTCAAAGTCCTGGGTGCTAACCAATTACACTATAAAACCTTTGATATTCCTAATGTAATAAAGTTACTCTATAAAATTAATAGATGAGATCGAAAAAAACAAACAACAACAACAATCTCTTTTTTTGATTATTTCATTTTTCATATAAAAAAGACTTAAAAAACAAATAAATAAATAAATAAACTATTTTAAAAAGCCATCTTTTTACTTTATTGTAATTTATTATTTGTTTCGTTTTGAGAATTTTGCGTAGCAAAATTTTCAAAAAAAAAGCAAAAAATAATCAGATCGAAAAAAACAAACAACAACAACAATCTCTTTTTTTGATTATTTCATTTTTCATATAAAAAAGACTTAAAAAAAAAAAAAAAAAAAAAAAAAAAAAAAAAAAAAAAAAAAACCTGGGAACCAAGTTAATTAGAAAATTTCCAGATTTTTAACTTTTTAAAGAAAAATAAAAAAGATAGAAAGAAAATAAAATGAAAATCACAAACAACACCACAAATATTAAGCAACACAAATGCCTACAAAAAATAAGCGAAATTGTGGATAAAACTCAATTAAAAAAAAAACAATTCAAATACGTCATAAACATCAATCACGAACCAGACGATAAAATAAAAAAAGATTTAGAAAAAAGTTTGGACAAAAAAGATGTTTTAATCAAAAGTAATAATACATTCAAAATTCTCACAGACAGTATTAGTACAGTAATCTATTTTGTAAATATGTTTGATGCAGAATTAAAAGGACAATTTATAACCACTATAAGACCAAAAAATATGTATACAGATTTTGATTGGTATAAATCACTCACAGAAATAGAATGGGTAATAGAAAATGAAGGATGTAAACTAATTAAATCAGAAATTAAAGGCGAAACTCTAATTATCAAAACAGTGAAAAGAGTCGTAGAAGAATTTGACACTATCATTGAACTAGACAATCTAACATTAATTGGACACTCCAACAAAGGATGGAGAGATCAAACCTCATTACCAGAAAATCAAGAAGAAAACAAAAATAAAAAACAATCAGATGAACAACAACCACAATCTACATCAGAACAAATACCAAAACAAGGAAAAAGAACAATCATTATCCCACCAATCACATCCTCATCTAATGATAAAACATTTATGGCCCTAGATGATACAGCTCAAAAGGTAATAGAAGCATCACTAGAAAACGTAGATGAACTAACAAGAATAGAGAATGAGATCAATACACAATCGATAAACAATCAAGAAATTAAAACAAAATCAGAAAAAAATATAGCAACACCATCTCCATACAATACACCAATAAAACAACACGGCGAAACAAAGGGACTAACAACGGAAGAAAAACTTAGAGAGGCAAATGATATCTTCGACTTCACCAGCCCAAACACTGATGCAATAAGAAAAATAGAATTCCCACTTTCAATCCCTTCAAATCAATGGTTCTTCTCCTCTCCAATAAAACATATCATGAGTTTCAGCCCAACCTATGGTACACCATCGAAAATTATCGATTCACCAAGTAAATTGTTAAACACACCAAAAAAGAAACAACAAGACAAAACAAACAAGACCAACAAAACACCAGTCAAACCAAAATTGGGTGAATATGGACAAAAAAGCATAAAAACAAAAATGGATGAAGATATAGACAACTTCAACAAGGAAATTCTAAAACAAATCAATAAATCAAAAAACCCCACAAACACACAAGACCAACAACACAATGAACAAAGTAAAGATCAGTTAGAAGACAAAATAAACCAGAAACTTCAAAAGGTAGATAAAAATCTACCCCAAATAAAACTATAAAGAAAAACACAATAAGAATAGGTGTTTGGAACGTCCAAGGATCCAACACCATCCAATCTGCCAGCATAATAAACACCGTTTTAGACAACAACAAGCTGGACGCAGCACTTCTAACTGAAACAAATATAAAAACAAATAAAATTTACTCAATAAATCAACAATATAAAAACAAAATAACACACCACGCACCAATTGATAAAACAGGACAAGGGGTGTCACAAATCATCATCAACACCCGCAATAGAACTTCCTAAACATCTCAAAAAATACAATAATTCACTCAGTACTTTCTATAAATAAAAAAAAAAAAAAAAAAAAAAAAAAAAAAAAAAAAAAAAAAAAAAAAAAAAAACCCAAGTTAATCAGAAAAATAAAAAAGATAGAAAGAAAATAAAATGAAAATCACAAACAACACCACAAATATTAAGCAACACAAATGCCTACAAAAAATAAGCGAAATTGTGGATAAAACTCAATTAAAAAAAAAACAATTCAAATACGTCATAAACATCAATCACGAACCAGACGATAAAATAAAAAAAGATTTAGAAAAAAGTTTGGACAAAAAAGATGTTTTAATCAAAAAGACCCTGTAAAAAAAAAAAAAAAATAAAATGAGATCTAGCATCTCAAGGAGAAGCAAATAATAATTGCGTTATCCAATTCAAAAAAAAAAAATAAAATTAATAGATATTAAATATGCATATTACATTACTAATTATAGTTGACACACATTTAAATAATATAATAATAATAATAATAATACTGTCAACTCATTATAAATAATATAAATACTAAAGAATAATTTTATAAACAATATTGAATATTATAAATATAAACTAATATTAAATAAAGATAACAAAGTATTATTCAATTATATAATTATTAATTATATATATTTATAAAGCTAACAAGCTTTATTACACTAAAAAAATTTACATAAAATTTATTTCTTTTAGAAAAAAAAAAAAACCGGAGCAAAGTTATTCAGAAAAGTTAAAAATCATTATTGGTGGGTCTGGGAAACTCTTGAATATTTTACAATCATCATAGTAAATATTAATTGCCTTGAGATATCCTTCGAAGGTTATCCTGTAAACTTCTTTCATTTTTTTTTTACATTCTTTTGTACAGAGTTTATTTATCTCGGGGAATCTATCCTGGTCAAATAATTTATCATCGTATAAAAATGGGCCAAGTTTTTTAAGGTTTTCTATTGAAAAGCGGTCATGTCCGCATCCACCTACTTTCCTCAACATAATTTTTGTTGTGTTTGAAGTGTAAAAATAAAAAAATAAAAAATAAAAAAATAAAAAATAAAAAATAAAATTAAACACAGAAAGGTGCTACTATTTTGGGAACACTTAAAAATTTAAGTTTTTATTCATTTAAATAAAAAATAAATTAAAATAAAAAATAAACACACAAAATTTATTCCTATTTTTGGTAACAATAAAAATGAAAAATCAAAAAAAAAAATTATTTATATAAAATTAGTCAATAAAAAAAGTATTTAAAAAATAAATAGTTTTAAACAAATATAAATAAATTTTTTTTTTTTTTTTTTTTTTTTTTTTTTTATTATTATTCATTTTAAAGATATGATTTATCTTTTTTTTTATTATTCATTTTAAATATATGATTTTTTTTAATTGAAAATCAAAAATCTACTAATTTATATTCCTTTATTGGACATAAACAAATATTTATTTAATATTTAAATTTTTTTTTTTTTTTTTTTTTTTTTTATTAATAAAAATGGAAATGTGGATCTAATTAAAATTGCAATGGTGTTGCTTTGAAACAATTAAAAAAAAATTCATTTTTTTTTTTTTTTCACTAATCTTTATATTATTATTTATAATAATAATAAAAAAAAAATAATAATAATAAAATATAAATATTAAATAAATTATATATTATTTTTATTATTATTATAAAAAAAAAAAATAATAAATAAAAAATAAAAAAATGGATGCACTTTCATCACAACAACCATCAATTTATTATAATTTTCTTCAAATTACAAAATCCAATATGGAACTTTATCCGGTACCAAAAAATATTGATTCTTGTGAAGCATATGAACCATTTAGAAAAACAGTATCAAATGATTTTTGGTATGCTTCAGCATGTCAATTCATTGTTAGATTGGTTAAACTTTCAAAGAATATGAAATTTAATAAAATCAATGAAACTAATATTAATCAAATTTTATTTGATCATACAACACATGGATTACATTTAGCAACTGCAACAACTGATACTACCAATGATAATTCAGAGAAATTAGAGATTCAACAAGTTGTAAATATCTTTAATGTTTTAAAAGATATGTATAAAAAGAAGAACCAAATTTTAACAGTTGATCAAATTCTATTATGGCATTCTGAAATTTTAGTTGGACCAAAAAGATTTCAAGATTTTAGATCAACATGGGCATTCTCTGAAGATATAATATTTGTTGAACCAAAAGATGTTAAATCTAAACTTAGCCATTTAGTAAAAGAATTTAATTCTCATCATCAAGATTTTCTATTAACTGGTAAAACTCCAATCTATAGTGTTATCTCTTGGTTCTTACATTCATTCACTTTAATTCATCCTTTTGAACATGCCAATGGTAGAATGGCATTACTATTGGTTCAATTTATTTTATTCTCTTTTGAATTTCCTTGTCCTGTACCATTTTTTATTAATAAATATGAATATCAATCAATATTATTTGACAATGATAAAAATTTTAAAGATAAAAAAGATACACTAACAAATTTAATAATTGAAAGTTCAATTAGAATTTATAGAAATTCTAAAGCTTTACAATTCCTTTAAAAATTAAAAAAAAAAAAAAAAATAGAAATAAATAATAAAATATTTTTTATTTTATTTTTAATAATTAAATTTTTTAAAAATATAATTTCTTAGAAATCAATATTTTGGGTTTTTTTTTTTTTTTTTTTTTTTTTTTTTTTTTTTTGGTTTACATTCAAATAAAAATAAATTATTTTGAGTTTGGGTAGATATTTAAATGACTAGAAGTTTTATTTTATTTATTTATTTTTTTTTTTTTTTTTTTTTTTTGGAAAACAGACGAAATTTTTTTTTTTTTTTTTTGAAATTAATTTCAAAAAGATTCACACCTCAATATAATATGTAAATGTCTTTCAATGACAGAGGTTCAATCAAAAAAACCTCTATACCATCTATAAACACTAATAATAATAATAATAATCCAAATAACAATAATAGTAGCAATAATAATAATAGAAGTAATCATCAACAACAAACACCAACAAGAAGTGTTCAATCAATACCATCGCTATTGAAAACTAACCCTTATCAACGAAATGCACCTTTATCAATTAACAATGTTAGTGTGAAAAATATAAATAATCAAACACCTCAACCTAAAAGAGAATCTCAATTTACAAATAATTTCACTAATAGCACTAAACAAACATTCTCACCCACAGCTTCAACAACAACATCATCATCATCATCATCTTTTATAAAATCGTTAAATAGTAAAAATAGTGCCTCTAATTATTTACCTAAAGTATATATAGAAGATGTTGATTTTAACTTTGATGATCTTTCAAATGAAGAAAATGATGATCCAATAATTGTAATAAATAATAATAATAATAATAATAATAATAATAATAATAATAATAATAATAATAATAATAATAATAATAATAATAATAATAATAATAATAATAATAATAATAATAATAATAATAATAATAATAATAATAATAATAATAATAATAATAATAATAATAATAATTTAAAAAGTAATAATAGTTTAAAAACCACTACAACTACAACCACAACAACCACCACTTCTCCTGTAATTGATAAAAAGAATTTTAGTAATACAAATATTTTTGAACCATCAAATAAAAGACTAAAAGAAGATGATGATGAAAATTTTAATTTCTTTATAAACGAAGATGATATTTCAGATTTAGAGAGTTTATCATTCCCCGATAATAATGATAACAATCCTGGTAATAATCCAAATAATCCAAATAATAATATAACAATAGATAAAGATGATAATGAAAATAGGAGACATGAATCACCTCAACTACAACTATCATCACTAGTAGAAAAAACAAACACATCTGTGTCAACTCATGTAAATTTGAATAATATTGATGATAATACATCGACTACTAGCGATAACAAAAACAATAACAATACAGAAAGTGTCCCTGCAACACCATCACCTGTAACTCCTACCAAAGTGAAATATACACCCACACGATCAGAAAGAAATAATATTAGAAAAGCTCCAATACCGAAACCTCCTCATTTAGAAGATTTTCAAGTTGAAGAAAAAAGACTTCAATTCTATTTAAATAAAAAAGGAATCACTAGAAACTATTATAATGATAATAATAATAATCATAATAATAATATTGTAAATAATCATAACATAATAAACTCGAATAATAATTTAGGTAATAGTAATTTAACCTCTACCACTACTACTACCACCACAACTACCACTACAACAACTATAAATAACAACTCCAATGAAATGAAGCAATCACCACAACCACAATTATTACAACAACAACAACAACAACAACAACAACAACCACAACAACAACCACAACAACAACAACAACAACAACAACAACAACAACAACAACAACAACAACAACAACAACAACAACAACAACAACAAAATATTGACCAAAATGATGAAGTTATAGAACTAAAGAAATCATTTAAGAGAAAAATATCAGATGGAGATGAGGATGTCTCATGTCCAATTTGTTTTGATTATTTTCATAAACAAGGTTCACATCAAGCATGCACATTAAAATGTGGTCATATTTATGGTAGATCATGTATTGAAAAGGGTAAAATCAAAACTTTTTATAATTATTATTTTTATAAATTTTTTTAAAAAAAAAAAATCATTATTAATAATTTAAATATCTTTTTTAAAAAATAGCATTATTATCAAATAAAATATGCCCATTATGTAGAAAGAAATCATATGCAAAAGAATTAATTCCATTATTTTTACCAACTGGTATATTCTCTATTGACCCAAATGATGATGCATTAAACTGTAGAAAACTTTTAGCAGAAAAAGAAAGAGAAATTCAATTTTTAAATATGAAATTAGCAAGATATAAAGCCAAACTAGATAAAACTATTGAATTAAAACCTGTTGGTATTGTCCCTTCAATCTATAATAATAATAATAATAATAATAATAATCTAAATAATAATTCAAATAATAATTCAAATAATAATTCAAATTATAATTCAAATAATAATATAAATAATTATTCAATGAATCAAAAAAGAATTTCATTACCAAGTTTAATAAAACCAATTGTTAAACCAAATATTGTTAAACAAGAAGTTGATGGATCGATTAATTTTAAAATTCATTCAAGATATAATGTAAAAGGATCAAGAGTATTTGATTTTTCAGATAATAATGGTATTATAGTTGCATCATTCACAAAGAATCAAGTTGATTTTGGATTAACTAAATTATCATCAATTGATCCATCAAGTTCAGATTATATACCAAATATACATAATGGATTTATTCGTGATGTAAAGATTAATAAGAATGATCCAAGAATTGTTTGTACAGTTTCAAATGATAAAACTGTGAAATTGATAAATATTCATACGAAAAGTCAAGTTTGTACTTATAAACTATCAAATCCAGGTTGGTCATGCGAATTTGATTCCGATGATAAATTTATTTTCTATGCCAGTGAATTTGGGTTCACTCATATGTTCGATACTAGAAATCTTTGTAAACCAATTCAAACCATTCCAATGAGCACCATTGGTTCACCCATTTTCAAATTATTATACGTTTCAAAATCTGAATCATTGACACCACTATCAGGTGAAGGTGATTTTAAAACGGGTGGTTTGTTTTCATCATTTGGCGATGGTTTAGATTATTGGGATAAATCTATTCTATTCAATGCTTCAACCTATGATTTCAATGATACCTCAAATCCAACACCTTTCTTTACAAAGAGTCAAGTTCCATTAAGAGGACAATGTGTCAATATTAACTACGATCCAATTTCAAACTATTATATGGCATCTTTCTTGAAAACAAATACCTATCAAATGAATTGTCATGTGGTTTTTAAACATATGGGTAAAGGTTCAATTCAAGAGGTTCGTACCATCTATACCGATATGAAACAATCTAGCTTCTTTAAACCTACCATTTTCACTTCAAATCATAATAAACAATCCTATGTTGCTTCCTCTGCAATGTTTGCACTTGGTCAACCCTCAAAAAATGTAAACGTTTGGAATGCAAATGCTGGTTCACTTTCTCAAGTCATTGAAACTAATAATCAAATATTTGATTTATTACATATAAATTATCAAAATGAAGAATATTTATTAACTTTATCATCTGATGAATTAAATATTTTTAAAAATAATTAATTAAAAAAAAAAAAAAAAAAACCAATAAAATCAATAAAATCTATTATTTAATTATCATAGAGATAAAATTGAACAAATAAAAATAATAACAAAAAAAGAAAAAAAAAATTAAAAGTTTTCCATATAATTAATTAATTGATTATTTATTGTTTTAATTCACCAATATAATATTCTTCTAAAACCTGTCTAACTTTAATTGGATGTTGTTCACCATTAAAACCTTCAGTTGAATCTTTTCCAGCATTTTTCATAATTGCTAAACCACCCATATGTTTATCAACATAATCTGTAACATCATAAACCTTTTTTTTTTTTTTTTAAAAATCAAAATAAAAAATAAAATTAGTGTGTTTATTCAAATAAAATAAAATTAAATTATAAAAAAAAAAAAAAAAAAATCTATTTACCTTTTTATCAATAATTAACCATAAATCATCTTCTTTGTCATGTACTGAAACTTCTTCAGCGGTATAATAAACTGGTGAACCATCTGTACTTTTTTTATGTTGTCTTTTTGGTACTTTAACAACAGTTGGTTTTTTAACTGGTTTAACTGGTTCTGGTAAAATATAAGTTTTAATTGCATATGCAATTGCAACAAAAACAATAATATATAAAAATGTATTGGTATCCATCGTTTTTTTTTTTTTTTTTTTTATATTACACAAACGAAAAAATTAAAAATAAAAAAAAAAAAAAATCTTGTGGAACTATTTTTCAATCATTCCCCGCTAAATGTTTTTTTATTTTTTTTTTATTTTTTTTTTTTTTTATTTTTTTTTTTTTTTTTCTTATAAAATCATTTCAATTTTTGTGTTGGTACCAATTTTTGATTAGGAAAATCATTTCAAATCAATTTTCCAAAAAAATATAATTCCATATTCCAAAAAAAAAAAAAAAAAAATAATAAATAAAAAATAAAATATTTTTAATTGATACATAAACAAAAGATTTAAAATACAATTTATTAATAATAAATAATTGTGATTTGGTGTTTTTTTTTTTTTTTATGGAAAATTATTATTTTATGAGATAATATCTAATAATAATTTTTTGAAATCACCACTACAATCAGCTTGAATATCATGAGCTAATGAATTCTTGAAGAGAGTTGAATAAGCAGTTTTAATTTGTGGCATATTGTGCATTTGAGTTACAACAGTACGAATGAGTTTGTTATCATTTGTACCAGCACCTTTCATTGATTTGTTTAAGATTTCAGCGAAATAACCATATGGGTTGAGAGCATAGGTAACGATAGCGATTAAACCAGTTTTAATTGAACCAGAGAATTCAGAATCGATTGCTTTGATGAGTGAGTGTTTTTTGTGATGTTTAATGTATTCACTAGCGACGGCAGCAATATGTGGTAATGAACGAGAGGTGAGAATTTTGATGAATTCCTTTTCGTCGGTACCAATTTTACCTTCACCAGCTTTGTAGAGATCTTCAGCATCTTTTGAAACTTGCATTGGGTTGATGACTGGTGATTCATCTCTTGGTTCAGTGAGTTTCTCTAATAATTTCTTAAAGTCACCACTTGCTTCGGATTCAAGACGATCTTTTAATGATTTACCATGTTTATTCTTGAAGATTTGTTTAATGTATTCCATTTGTACATTACTACGGGTAACTAAAATTTCAATTATAGTGTTCTCGTTGGTACCTGCACCAGCGCAAGCACTGTGAATTTGTTCAACATCGAAATGAGCTGGTTCAGTTAAGAGGGCAACTAAACATTTTTCAAAGTTACCACTGGTTTCAGATTTAATATCTTGAATTAAATCTTTGCTATATTTGGCAGAGAACTCTCTCTTGATTTGTTCACGTTCAGCCCAATTTCTATTGGCTAAAACTTTAATTAAATCAGATTCATTTGTACCAATACCTTTCATTGCTTTTCTTAAAACTTCAGCATCATGTTTACAATCATGAGTGATTGTACCAACAAAGTAACCTTGATGATATCCAACTACCATACCTGGTGCAAATCCAACTGGTACACCAACTGGTACACCAACTGGTGGATAACCTTGTTGTGGTGGATAACCTTGTGGTGGATAACCTTGTTGTGGTGGGTAGCCTTGTTGTGGTGGGTAACCTTGTTGTGGTGGGTAACCTTGTTGTGGTGGGTAGCCTTGTTGTGGTGGATAACCTTGTTGTGGTGGGTAGCCTTGTTGTGGTGGGTAACCTTGTTGTGGTGGATAGCCTTGTTGTGGTGGATAACCTTGTTGTGGTGGATAACCTTGTTGTGGTGGATAACTAATTAATTTTAGAAAAAAGAAAAAGAAAAAAAAAAAAAAAAAAAAAAAAAAAAAAAAATATTAATAAATAAAAATAAATAAATAAATAGTTTAGTTTAATAAATATTTAAATAAATATATATATATAAATAAAAATAAATAAAATGATAATAATATAAAAATAAATAATTATGGGAATATTATAACTGGAAATATTGATTGTTGAATATTATAGTTGAATAGTGGTAATAATTATATATATATATTTATAATTGAGTATTATAGTTGAATAATTAAAGTTGAATCCAAATAAATACAAACCCTTGTTGTGGTGGATAACCTTGTTGTGGTGGATAACCTTGTTGTGGTGGGTATCCTTGTTGTGGTGGATAACCTTGTTGTGGGGCTCCATATTGTCCTGGTTGTGGTGAATTTGATTGTGGTGGATAACTGATGTTGATTTATATTTATTATTATTATTATTATTATTGTTATTATTATTATTATTATTATTTGATGTTTTATTATTTGTTTTTTGGTGTGAAAGACAAAAAACAAAAACAAAAACAAATGGATTTGTAAAAAAAAAAAAAAAAAATTAATATTGGTGGGTGATTGTGAATGTGAGGATCAGTTAAACATACCCTTGGTTTGGTGGATAGGACATTTTGATGCTAGTGGTATTTGTTTGTAAGAAATTAATAAAATGAAGAAAAAAAAAAAAGTTTTTATTAATTTTTTTTGGAATTAAAAATTTATAATTTATATTAAAAAATGAAAAAAAAAAAAAAAAAAATAAAATAAAAAATTAAATAAAAAAAAAAATAAAAATCTTTTTTTAACTTACACAAAAAAAAGTTATGGCACAAAATTGTTTAAAACAACAATAAACTGAAATCGGATCGAGTGTGATATTTAAACATCAACAAGTGTGCGTTGAAAAATAAAGAAAAAACACAACTCATTAATTTTAGGTATGAAAGTTATAATTATAATAATAATAACCTATTATAAAATTTTTTTTTTTTTTTATTTGACTCAAATAAACAAATCAATTTAATCATATGTGACCTTACTATTTTTTTTTTTTTATTTTTTATTTTTTTTTATTTTTTTTTTCTTTTTATTTTGTGTGCGAATATTTTTTTTTTTATTTTTAATCATTTATTTTTTATAACTATTTATTTCTAATTTTTTTAACTTTTTTTGATATTTTTTTAATTATTTTTCAAAATAAATTTTAAACCACTGGAAATTTGATGGGTTTTTTTATTTGAATTATTTTTTTTTTTAATTTCCAAAGATTTTTTTTTTTTTTCAATTTAAATTTTTTTTTTTTTTTTTTTTTTTTTTTTTAAATTAAATCAATTTGTCAAAAACTCTGAAAGATATAAATTTATTCTTTTACTTGTAATATTTTTTATTTTTCAAAATTTTCAAATAAATACAACTTAATAAAAAAACAAAAAAAAAAAAAAAACAAAAAAAATCAATCAAAATGTCATCATCCACTTCACCTTGGGAAAAATATGCATCAAATCCAAATGGTAACTCTAACCCTTTGGCTCAACCTCCTCAACAAACTAAAAAACCAGCCCCCAAAAAATAATAAAGAGGATAATACTCTATTATAATAATTGACAAGAATGTTTTATAATAATCAGAATAAGAATATTCAATCCCAACTTTGTATTTTAAAAATAAAATAAAATAAAATAAAATTATATTGTAAATAATACAAGAATCCAATTTTTTTTTTTTTTTAAAAACAAATATTTTTTTAATCTTTTTTTTTTATTTAATTTTTAAACTAAAAAGGTTGAAACAAAAAAAAAATAAAAAATTGGATTATTTTAAGGATTTATTTTATTATATTTAATTAAATTGAACAAAAGAGGTATTTTAAAAATTATTTGAATTTTGAAAATAATAAAAATTAATTATTAATAGAATTGAAGTATTAATTAACCTTGAAAATGATGCATTTTACTATAAAATTAAATTAAATTAAATTGAAGGGTCTATTAAAGAATTATTATTGAATTTTTTTAAATTTGATAAATAAGTAATAATATCATTTCTTTCTGCTTTTTTAGCAAACTTCATACTTCTTTCAAATCTGTTAACTAAATATTCATGTTTGATATTTACTGATAAATATAAATCAATATAATCAATTACTAAACCATAATCATGATATTTTATTAATTGACGAAATTGTTTAACACTTAAAAGATGTTGAAATGATTTTGGACCATTTCTTTTTGATTTTTCAATAGCTAATTTAACTTCACCATATCCAAATAATTGTTTAATACTTAATTTATCAGTATCATTATCTTTGATAAAGTATTGAAGTGGTTTCTTTTCATTGAATTGTTCTTTTTGTTTTTCTTCTTCTTCTTCTTTTTGTAGTTGTTGTTGTTGTTGTTGTTGTTGTTGTTGTTGTTGTTGTTGTTCTTTATCATTTAATAATAATAAAATTGATTTCTTTGGAATTAATAATAATTCATCAAAAAAAGTTAAAAGTTGATTTTTTATAATATTATTATTATAATTATTTTTATTATTATTAAATTTCCTATTTTTGAATAATTTTATAATGAAATTTGGTTTATTTGAAATTGATAAAATAATTTCTTCATTTGTGTAATTTAATTTTATAAATTCAAATATTATATTTGAAGGTTGATAAAATTTATCATTTTTAAATTTTTCAATTAAAAATTCAATTATAGTATCTAATTTTTCAACCTTAAATGAATTTGAATTAAATAAATATTTAATTAGTGGTTGATAGGTTGAATAAAATAATATTGATTCAAATGGTAATTTAAAATTATTTTCACCCGTTTCTTGATTATCAATATTAAATTTATTTATTAAAAAGTCAATAATTTCAATTTTCTTTTCATTTTCAAATTCATTATTATTATTATTATTATTATTATTATTATTATTATTATTATTATTATTATTATTATTATTATTATTATTATTATTATTATTATTATTATTATTATCTGAAATTAATTGTTTTTCTTCTTCTTTTTGTTTTTGTTTTTGTTGTTGTCGTATTTGTTTCTCTATAAAATGCTTTAAAGAATTTTCAATTAATGATTCAGTAATTTGGTAATAATTCGAAAATACTTTTACACCAATTAAATTGATAATTTTAATGGATTTAATTTTTGAAAATTATTTTCATTATTATCTATATTATTCAAATAAAAGGTTTCTAATATTGTATAGGAATATTCATTATCTTTACATCTCTCTAATAATAAATTAATAGCAAAATTTAAATTCTTAAAAGTAATTTGTTGATTATTGTATATTAATTTATCCTTTAGTAAAGCCCATTGATTTCTTTTTATCATCCATTTTAATGATTTAATATATTTAAATTTTATTCTATTACAAAAATGGAAATCCAAAATATTTGTAAATTCAATTGGTTCCTCTGTTAAATTTTCAAATATTAAATTATTTAAATAAATATTTCTCCAAATCTTCCAAAATAATTTTTCACTCATTTTATTATTTATTTAATATATTAATATATTATTTTTTTGCTATTATTTATTTTTAAAATTAATAGTATCATTGGTTTTAATTATTATTATTATTATTATTATTTTTATTATTTATTTATTTTATTTTATTTTATTTTATTTTATTTTATTTTAATTTTATTTTATTTTAATTTTATTTTATTTTATTTTGTTTTTTTAATTTAAATGAAAAAATTTTTTTTTTTTTTTTTTTTATATTAGTTAAAACTTTAATATTTTGGATACATATCTCATTTTTTTAGTTTTTGGGAAAAAAAAAAATAAAAAAAATAAAAATCAAAAGAATGGTCAAATTCTCATTTTTTTGAAAACTTTTTTTTACCCTATAAATAAAAAAAAGTAAAAAAAAAAAAAAAAAGACATGAAAGTGTATTTTTGTGTATTCCGAAGAATTCTAAATTATTTCAAATATATTTGAAATATTAAAAAATTAAATTAACTTTTGTTTTTTATTTTCTTTTTTTTTTTTTTTTCGCCTTGTGAAATAGAGAGAAAGGGAATTGATACACTAAACAATAGTGTTTATTGATTTATCTATTTCTATCTTTACTTCTACTTTTTCTTTCTATAGTATTATTTTTATGATATCTATCTCTATCTCTATCTCTGTCCCTATCCCTATCTCTATCTCTATCTCTACTCCCACTTCTAGTTCTACTTCTATATCTAACCCTTCCTCTACCCCTGCTAGAACTCCTACTTTTATCTCTATATTTTCTTTCTTTTTCTTTATTCTTTTTTTTTCTTTCTCTTTCTTTTGAATGATATTTTTGTTTACTTCTTGATCTTGACCTTGATCTTGACCTTGATCTTGATCTTGATTTTCTTTTATAATCTCTTTCATCCTCATCTTCATCAGTTGAATCATAATCATATTTATCTTTTTTTCTTTTCTTTGACTTTTTTCTATATTTCCTATCACTATCAGTACTATCTTGTTCCTTTTGTAATAATTGTTTTAATTTATCCTTTTTTATTAATGATGATGATGATGATGATAATGATGATAATGATGATAATGATGATGATGATAATGATGATAATGATGATAATGATGATAATGATGATGACTCTTCCTCAGTGTATTTATTTTTTTTATTACTATAACTATTATCTTTTTGAAAATTTTTATTATTATTATTATTATTATTATTATTATTATTATTATTATTATTATTATTATTATTATTGTTATTTGTACTAGAAGAATCAAAAGGTTTACTTGTTGGACCAATGAATTTTAAACAATCTTCTACTGAATATCCAGAATCTTTCATTTTCACTAAAGTTGCTTTAAAATATTTATCAGCATTTACATCGTTTGGATCAATTTTCAAAGCTTGTTTAAAATTTGAAATTGCCTTTTCAAATTGTGATGTATTTGCATATACTGCACCTAATGCAACATATGCATCTTTATGATCACGATCAATATTTAATGCTTCTTTATAATAATTAATTGCCTTTTCATATTGACCTGATTTTGCATATTTAATACCATTCTTTACACTTTTTTTGTTTTTTTTTTAAAAATAAAAAAAAAAAAAAAACTTATATTAATATATGTATATAAAATATAACCTTAATTAAACAATAAAAAAAGATAATATTGATACATACGAACTTTGAGCCCAAATAAAATTTTGATTCGATCTCAATGATTCCTTTAAATCTTTTGGTACGGAGTTATAAGGTATCATTGAATCTAATTGAAGTAAATTTAATGAACTATAAAATGATTCACAAGACCAAGGATTTGAGAATAATTGATCCCTTTCTAACATATTAACTATATTCGTAAATCCAAATTGACTTTTATCATATTGATTATTATCAATTTCCTCATCATTATTTTTATTAATATTATTATTAATATTATTATTATTATTATTATTATTATTATTATTATTATTGTTTTTATTATTATCATCATTATTATTATTAATATTATTATTATTATTATTATTATTTGAAGTAGTTGAGAAATTTTCAAAAGGAGGGTTAAATTTACCTAAAAATTTATAGTCATTTATATCACAAACTTTTGTATTACCATTATTATTGTTATTGTTATTGTTATTGTTATTGTTATTGTTATTGTTATTGTTAATGTTATTGTTATTGTTATTATTATTATTATTTTTTGAATAGATTGAGTAAATTATATTTGAAATTTTTGAAATATCAAAACTTAATTGGATATCACATGTTTCAGTATTAATCGATAGGATTATTGCTCTTATAAAGTCACCTTTATCATAATAATTAACATCTCTAATCATACTTTTTGAAAATTCAAAAACACTAATTGTTGCTTTAATTCGATATTGTGATATTGATTTTAGTTCATTTGGAATTTTAATAAATTTATTATCACAATCTGATGTTGATTGGACATTACTAATCTCTAAAATTTCAATTCCTAATAATCCATTCTTTTCATCTTTCCAAATTATTGAACCAGTTATTAAAATTGAGTTCTCTCCATTTTCAAATAATTCATTTAATTTCTATAGACAATAATTTAATTAATAAGATAAACAAAATAAAATAAAATAAAATAAAATAAAATAAAATAAAATAAAATAAATAAATAAATGAAATCACTTACTAAATATATATTTGATAATGATAATTTGTTTTTCTCTTGAATTGATTTAATTTTCAATGCGTCAAAGTATTTTGGAATATTACAAAGTCCACCTGATATTAAATAATTATTTGTGTTTGTTGAACTTACAACTTCATTATAACTTTCAACGGGTGGGGATTGTAATTTTAATTGTTCAACTTTTAAAACTAAAAAATCAATGAGTGGCGAAGTAGAATTTATCGTTGTAGTTGTGGTTGTGGTGGTCTTTATTGAATTATTATTATTATTATTATTATTATTATTATTATTATTATTATTATTATTATTATTATTATTATTATTATTATTATTATTATTATTATTATTATTATCTTCTAAAATTAATGATTTGTCATTTTTTTTCCATTCATTTTCTCTTTTTTGTTGTGAAAAATTTGTGTGCGAAAAAAAAAAAAAAAAAAAAAAAAAAAAAAAAAAATATAAATAAAAAAAGATTTTTGCCTAATTAAATTAATTGAAAAAAAAAAAAATGAAAAAAAAAAATTTAAAATAAATTAAAAAAAAAAAAAAAAAAAATAAAATAAATAAATTGTATTATGAAATTAGAAATTAAAGAGATATTAAATTTTAATTAAAATAAAAATTTTTTTAATTCAAAAAAAAAAAAAATGAAAGAACGAACGAAATAAAAAAAAAAAAAAAAATGAAAGAAAGAAAATAAAAAAAAAAAAAAAAAAAAAAAAAAAAAAAAAAAAATTAATAAAAGAACAAACGAAAAAAAAAAAAAAAAAAGAAATCCAAACCTGCATAAAAAAAAAAAAAATAATTTTTTTTTTTTTATTTTTTTTTTTTATTATTAACATGAAAAAAAAATTAAACTTTAAAGAATTTTTTTTAGAATTTATAATAGGAAATAAAATGATGTTATAAAATAAAATCAAATTTAAATTTAAATAAAATTAAAAATAGATAAAAAAAAAAAAAAAAAAAAAAAAAAATTAAAAAATAAAACTATATTAATAAATTATATATTTATAATTTTAACTATAAAAAAATTTCCCTTTTTCAAAAAATTAACCATTTATTTTTTTTACTCTTTCGAATAAGATCTAATTTGAAGTTCTTTAATCAATGCAATTAAAAAAGTTGAGTTGAAAAAAAAAAAAAAAAAAACTTTGATTCAACTGAACATAAAAATCTATATTTGGTAATTGATCTGCCTCAAATTTATCCAAAAATAGAAAATATCTGGTTAAATCTATTTATTATAGTAAAATGGAGTTTTTTTTTGTTTTATTTTAAAAAAAAATGTCGTTATTCCTCTTTTTTATTTTTTTTTTTTTTTTATAAATTAACATTTTAATTTTTTTTTTTTTTTATTAAATTAAATTTTTTTTTTTTTTTTTTTTTTTTTTTTTTTTTTTAAAAAACCTTAATTTTAAATCTTATCAAATGTCTTTTTAATTTTTAAAATTATATTAACAACTTAAAGAAATAAAAATAAAAATTATAAAATTTTATAAATATAATATCTTTTTTTTATTTTTATTTTTTTATTCTAAATTTAGAAAAAAAAAAAAAAAAAAAAACTTTTATAACAATTTTAAAAATAAAATCTTAAAAAAAAATAAAAATAACTTGTAATTAAATCAATAATTTATAATAATAAAAAAATATTTGAAATTTAATTTTTTTTTTATAATTAAAAAAAAAAAAAAAAAAAAAAAAAAAATAGTTATTAATAAAATAATAATTCAATCACCTTTTAAACTAATAATAATAATAAAAAAAATATAAAATTATAAATAAATAATAAAATAAAATAAAATAATAAATAATAATAATAAAAATGGATAATAATAAATTAGTAATTTATAAAGTTATAGAAAATTTCAATATAAATCAAAATTATTTTAATAATTTATTTTTTAAAGTTTGGAGAAATATTTATATAAGGAAAATAATAATGTATCATTTGGAAATTTTTAATAATAAATTAAAAAGTGGTGAAAAAACATTTGATGATTTAATATCATTTTTAATTTATCCTTATAGGGATTATTTAACAAGTGTTTGTATTAATGGTATTGGTAGATACAATATCCCATCGGATTTTTTATTACCACCATTGATCAAATCATTAAAATTTGGAGATCAATGGAATAAATTGATTTTACCAAGAGTTTTAACAAATTCATCATTGACATCGATTGAATTTGGAAATGACTTTAATCAACCTTTATTCCCTGGCTCAATTCCAAACACTGTAAATTATTTAGAATTTGGAAAGTCATTTAATCAACCTATCATGCCAGGTGTGATTCCAAATTCTGTAACAATTTTAAAATTTGGTGATAATTTCAATCAACCATTGCCATCGAATATACTACCACAGTCAATTAAAACTTTTAAACTTGGTAAATTTTTTAATCAACCATTAGAGGGGGGTTCAATACCTTTGTCTGTTGAAAATTATTATTATGATTCTTTACAACCAATTTCAAGATACTCTTTTCCTTGTTTTATTAAATATTTAGAATTTGGATCTGATTTTAATTACCCTTTAAAACCGGGTGATATTCCTCAATCGGTTCAAGTTTTAAAATTATCTTCATCATTTAATCAACCAATAGAACCAAATTCAATACCGACAAGTGTTGAAACTTTAATATTTGGGGTTTCATTCAATCAAACAATTGAACCTGGATCACTTCCAAATAATATAAAAACTGTGGAATTCAATAAAAACTATGATAAACCAATTCCCCAAGGTACTATTCCAGAATCGGTTACAATACTTAGGTTTGGTCGTAGGTTTTCACAAAGTTTGTCAAAATCACATATACCGAATACTGTAACTTCACTTTTTATTGGTAATAATCGAATTTAATAAATAAATTAATTTTTTATAATATAATAAAATAAAATGATATAAACTTTTTTTTTTTTTTTTTTTTTTTCAAAATAATTAAAATTAACATTTAAAAAATATTTTTTTTTCTTTTATTTAGAATTATGGTTATTTTATTTAGTGAATTTTACAATTTTAATTATTAATTTAAATAATAAAAATAATTTAAATAATATTTTTTATTTTATTAAAAAATAAAAAAATGAAAAAAATAAATAAAAATATATAAATTACTTTTTTTTTTTTTTTTTTTTTTATTATTAAAATATTTTAACTTTTAATTAAATTTATTATAAATATTTTTTTAATTTTTTTTAATTTTTTAAAATAATTTTCAATATCTTGAGGTTCTTTAAAAAATAAATATATATTAAATTCTTTTAATGATGATTGTTTATAATTTTTATAATTCTTTTTAAATTCTTTTTGAAATTCTTTAAAATAAATTAAAATATTATTAAAAATAGAAATATCATATATTTTTAAAGTTATTGAATATAATGAATTATAAGAATTAAAATTTAAAAATAAAAATTTAAATATTAAATTATAATTCAACTGATGATCATCAAATTTTGGTGGTAATAATTCAATAATTAAATGATTAATTGAATTATTAATTTTAAATAAATTTGAAAATAAATAATTTAAAATTGAATTTGGTAATTGATATTTTTTAAATGATAATGTTTTTAATTTAAAATTTGATTCTAATGATTTAAAAAAGTTTATTGAATAATCTGGATAACCATTTAAATTTAAATCAAAACCAATATCAAAATATTGAATTTGGTTATCATCAGATTCTAAAATTCTTTTTAGCCCATTTAATATTACATTTTCGGAAATTGAATAAATTAATTGATGATTTGGTGAAATTTTGAAACATTCATCATTCATTTTCATACAAAAACTATCAATTGATAATTTTTTTAAATTTTTACAATTTGATAATGAATTAATCATTGATTCCCAATGAGATGAATCATTTTGTTCACTTTCAATTTCTCTATTACCAATGAAATAATAATTACAATCTCTTAAAGTTTCTTCATCTTTTTTAAAATTTTCATCATTTATTAGAATTGATTTTATTATATCATGAATTAATAATGATATTGATAATGTATGTAAATTTGGCAAATGATAATTAATATTTTTTAAATTTCCAACATTTACCCAACCTTCTTTAATTATAATTGATTCCAATCTATCATTATCAGTTGAAAATAATGGTGAATAATTATAACTTGGTCTCTCATCATAATCATCATAATATTCTTTAATTTCAATTTTTTTTGGTTTTAATGATTGAATCACTGGAAATCTCGAACTATAATTCCCATTATATTCTCTAATTGTTAATTTATTAATTTTAAACATTTCATTTGAAAGTCCAAATTGATCTCTATGAATTTCATCCCACTTTCTACTTGTCAACCATTCAATATCAATTATTAATTTATCTTGATAATTTTGATTATTATTATTAATATTATTAATTAATTTTGAAATTGTATTTAATATTAAATCTGATTCACTTGATGTTGATTCATAACCTTTAATATTATCAATTATAATCTTTTCATAATTAAAAATTGAACTATTTTCATTAATTTCTTTAATCATTTCAATTGATTTATTATAATTATCTCCATGATCATTTGCATGAATAATTAAAACTCTTTCATTAAAATAATTTGTAATTAATTGGTTTTCAATATTAATAATTGAATTTACATTATTAATTGATAGAGTAAAATTTCTTAATGTATCTTTTAGTTCATGTGAAATTTTATTTATATTAAATTGTTTATTCCTACAAAAAATCCATTTATTTAATATATCGTTTTCAATTATATTATTTTCAATTATATTTGATATAAATTGAAACCATTTTTTTGATACTAATGAATAATCAATTATCTCTTTATTATATCTAAAAAATCTTTTTTTTGAATAATGTCTTTTAATATCATAAAAAGACTGTTTCTTTTTATTCTTTATTAACAAATAATCTAGAATTTTTTTTAAAATTTCATTTTCTAAATATTTTGGTACTATTTTTTTATTTGTAAATTGGTTTCCCATTATTTAAAAAAAAAAAAAAAATTTTTATAACAATAGAAAAAAAATTAAAAAAAATAAAAAAAAAAATAAAAAAAAAAATAAAAAAAAATTTATTTTTAGATTTTTTAAAATAAATTAAAAAATAAAAAATCTTTAGCCCTTTGGCTTTTTTATTTTTAAGAAAAATATTGATAAAAACACCCAAAAAAAAAAAATTAATATTTTATATTTCATTTTATTTTTTTTATTTTTTTTTAATAATTTAATATTTTATTTATTTGAAGAAATTCAAAAAAACAGAATGATTACATTCATTTTTTTTAAATATTTCTTATCATTTTGTGTATTTTTCAGATTCTCTATTTTTCTATACTAAATTCATAATTATTTTCTTTATTTAAAAAATGAAATAAACAAAATTAAAAAATGCTTCAATTTTTTAAATGGAAATACCTCAAGAATTCTTGAGATATTTTATATGCCTCCTTTTTTTTGAATGGAATAACGCAATTTTTAGTTGCTTCTTCTTGAGATATAACTCATTTTATTAATTTTATTATTAGATATTACAGGTGCCTTTTAAGGTTGTATGGTTTTTTTTTTTTTTTTTTTTTTTTTTTTTTTTTTTTTTTTTTTTTTTTTTTTTTTTTTTTTTAGAGTTGGGGGGGTGTAGAGTATGTGTGACGTAATATATTTGTTGAGGTTTGATGGTAGTGCTACTGTGTGTAGTGGTTCCAGTGTTTGCCATAAACAATTTTAAATGCCTCCGGATCTAGTAAAAAATATTCTTTTTCAAAAAAATGCCCAGATAGCTCAGTCGGTAGAGCGCAAGGCTTTTAACCTTGTGGTCGGGGGTTCGAGCCCCCCTTTGGGCGAAATTTTATGTTGGGACCCCAAAAACAAAGGGTTCGACTCCCAATTAAACATAATGCATTTAAAATCACTATAATACCCTCCTACATGAAAAAAGATCATGAAGTAACATAGACTACATCCATTCAAAATTTCATAAACATTTTGAATGGTGATATAAAGCTATAGACTATGACCTTTCTAGACATTTTTCATATAAAAATATAATAGCATTGATATTACACCAAATATGGTTATGATTTGCAATCAAATATACAGTGACGACAAAATTCAAGAATCATCTTTAGACTACAACATTATTCTCAAAAAATGGTACAAATCTGCAACTTTAGACTATATAAATAAAGTAAAAAACTTTAAACTATCATTATCAAAAGACTCACTCTCAATCTGTTACAAAAACGAATACATCAAACAAATTAAAAATATCAAAAATCATAGAGTCAAAGAATATTGTATACCGATCATAGCCCTACCACATAGAGTGATTGTGGATCAATTTATTTAAAAAAATTGAATCAAATTATAACAATATAACTAATTGGTATTATTTAAAAAAAAAAAAGAAACTTAAATAAATAAAATAAAATAAAATAAACATTTATTATTGCAGAAGGTTCAATCCTAGCTAATAATTAATTAATATCAAAAAAAAAAAAAAAAAAAAAAAAAAAAAAAAAAATTTAAAATTTGTGACAGAAAGAGAAGCATATTTTTTGAATTTCTTTATAAGAGCATTATAAAAAGACTTGTTTCAATTTGTTCTAATTCAATACCACCAATCGATTTCAATTTTTTCGTCCCAACCTAATTGGCAGAGATTGTGGAAAACATCAGGTCTTTATCTTAATTGTAAAATTAAAAAAGAAAAACTTAAAATGAAAAAAGATTGAAGCCCAAATGGGAATAAATGTTTAAGATTTTCATTAACGATAAATCTGATGAATAAAATAAATAAGTTAAGGATTTTATTGTTTATATTTATCATTACAAATCATTTGTAATAAATAAATTTTCATAAATGATGAATTGTTAATTGTAAATAATAATGATGATTTTTTATTATTATTATTATTATTAATATTATTATTATTATTAATTATTATTATTAAGAATTATAATTATAAGTTTGAATACCAAATATTTCATCATAATAAGAGATTAAACAAGTCATGACTTCAACAGAGACACCTAAAGTTGGAGCGAAAACAATGGCTAAATTTACAGTACCCATTTTAGTTGAAGGTTCAAAAGAGATAGCATTCAATAAATTACAAAGATAATGTAGTATACATCTATTTGATTCTGGTAAACGTTGTAATAAAATAATTGATCCAGCAATACGTTTAGATATTGCGTCGGATGAATTACCACCTACACGTAGTTCTTCTAATTCTTCACCAAAGTCTTGAGTGAATAAAGTCTCTGGAATTTGACGTAAATATAATTTCAAAATACCAGATACAACATGCTGATCCAATTGTTGATAAAGGTCAACATTAACACCACGATCAAATTCATTCTTTAACAATGTGATTGCATTTGCACTACCACTTAATCTAAATATACCCTCTTCTTGAATACCTTTCTCTCTAATATATTCAATTGATTTATAAATTACATCTGGTATTAATGGATGTAATGTTGCTGATTTTTTAACTGCTTCTTCTAATGGTATTCCAAATATAATATTTTCAATATTATTATTATTATTATTATTATTATTATTTATATTATTATTATTATTATTATTATTTTCATTATGATCAACTTCATCATTATTATTATTATTTACACTTGTTGATGATTTTGATTTTGATGTAACTTCGGATACCTTATTTTTAGTTAAAGTACCAACGATTGCTGCTTTCTTTTTAATATCACCACCAATCATTCTAAATTTACCTGCAATTCTTCCAACACCAGCAGATAATTGTGACTGTTGTTGTTGGGTTTGGGTTTGTTGTTGTTGTAAATCATCTGATGAACCTGAATTTGAATTTAATATTGAACCTGTTTGATGATCATCAGTAGTAGTGCTGTTTGTTGATTGACTTTGAGTATCTTTTGAAAATGAATTACCACCTCTTGAACCTACACCCAATTTTTTATGTTGACTAGTATTATTTGTTGAATATTCAATTGTACCACTCTCCCATTCAAATACTGCATTATTATTAGTTCTTAAACCTGTTGGCCTATTTCTACCTCTCTTAAATTCAGTACCATCTAAACCATCATCACCATCTTGGCCACCACCATCATCATCATCATCATCATCATCACATTCTTCATGACTATCATCATTTTCATTAAAACTACCATATCCACGTGTTTTATTATCGTCATTATCTAATAAACTTTCATAACCATTACTTTGATTTTTATTACTTTGATAAAAATCAACAAAACTATCTGGTAGGGATTGATTCTTTTTATGTTCTTTTATGAAACCAATTCTATTACCATTACTACCTATATTACTATTATTACTACTACTAGAACCACCACTACTACGTTTTCTTGGTGGTGTATTACTAGTAGTTGGTGGTACAGAATTCTTTAATGATGATCCACTATTATTATTGTTATAACTTAAACCGTCAATTGATGAACATGTTGATTGTTTATTATTTATTATATTATTACTATTATTAATATCAAAATTATTATTATTACTATTGTTATTATTATTATTATTATTATTATTATTATTATTATTATTATTATTATTATTATTATTATTATTATTATTATTATTATTATTATTATTATTATTATTATTATTATTATTATTATTATTATTATTATTATTATTATTATTATTATTATTATTATTATTGAAATAAATTGAATCGCTCGATGATGATTGTTTTAATGTACCATCATTATTACTATTATTATTGTCTTCATTTTCAATAACTTTGGAAGTCGGTTTTTTAAATGATGGTGGTGGTGCACCAAAATTAATTTGACTTAGTTTATTTTTTATATTTTTCATACCATTTTCTTCATTGGTATTATCAGAATTTTCTATATTACTACTATTATTACTATTACTACTGATACAAGTTGTAGTTTCGGTTGAACTATTATTACTATTACTATTGCTATTGCTATTGTTATTGTTATATAAATAAGTTGATGTTACAGGTGAGGATGATGTTGATGATTTTAATGATATATTTAAATTTGATTTACCACTACCACTACTACTATTACTATTACTATTATTATTGCTATTTGGTACAAATGTTGAAGATGGTGGTGAAGGATTTGGTGAATTTGATGTTGTATTCGATGGTTTATTATTTATAGAATTTTGTAATTGATTTTGAAGTGCTTTTATACCACCACTACTTCCACTCATATTATTACTATTGCTATTAATATTATTATTATTATTATTATTATTATTATTATTATTATTATTGTTAGTTGATGATACTAATGATGATGATGACGATGATGGTGATTGATTAATTGGTGTATTATCACCTGATGACGATGATTTAAATGATGTTCCAGGTTTCTTTGCTGTTGGTTTATTAAAACTTGATGAATTAGGTTGTGTTGGTATTGATGTTGTAGTTGGTGGTGGTTGTTGTTGTGTTTGTTGTGTTTGTTGTATTTGTTGTTGTAAATGTTTTATATTTGAAATAGCGATTGATTTCCTTTCAGGTGCCATAACAGTACTACTATTAGTTACAGCTCCACCACCAATACCACCTTTAATATTATTATTATTACTATTGTTATTGTTATTAATATTACCTGTACTATTACTATATATGCTACTATTATTATTACTATTTGATACTCTATTACCACTTGAAAAAATATCAGATTGTAATTTCTTTCTTAAATCTTTTGATTTCTCTGCTCTATCTAATAGATCATTTCTTCTATTTAATCCAGAACATAAAGATTTATGATTTGGCCAATCTATATTTTGATGTTCTGCACCACAATAATAAACCATTAAACAACCAGTACAAACTTGAACATTCTTTGATTTACAAATAACACAAACCTCTTCATTTGTTTGTAATGGTTGTTGTTGGGCTTGTTGTTGTTGTTGGGTTTCTTGTACTACTTGTGGTGGTTTGATTATATTACTATTGTTATTGTTACTAGTATTGTTATTATTATTATTATTATTATTATTATTATTATTATTATTATTAAATTTACTATTATTCACTCTTGGACCAAATATAGATGTATTTGTTGTAGTCATTTTTAAATAAAATTAAAAATTAACAAACAATTCTATATTTTGTGTACTTTTTTTTAAAAAATGAAAAATTTTAATTATTTATTATATATTTATTTATACACTTTAATTATTATCCACCCAACAGAAAAAAAAAAATAAATAAATAAAAATTTAAAAAAAAAATAAACAAAATAAACCAATACAAAAAAAAAAAAAAAAAAGTGGGGGAGATTGGTGATCCTTTATTAAAATTTGTATTTGAAAATAAAAAAATAAATAAACACTATATTTAGTAAATGTTGTTATTTATTTTTTTAGTTTTATTTTTTTTTTAATGATGAATAAAAAATTTTTAAAGAAAAAAAAAAACAAAAAAAAAATAAAAAAAAAATAAAAAAAAAAAATAAAAAAAAAAGAAAATCAAAATCAAGATATTTTTTGTTTAAAAAGGGTGAACTATTTTTGAATAATAATAAAAATAAAAATAAAAAAAAATAAAAAAAAGAGCTAAATTAAAAAATAAAAAAATAAAAATAAAAAAAATAAATCTAAATTTACATACATTAAAAAGATAAATCAATTTATTAAAATTTTAATTATTTTTTCTGGTTTTAATAATAACAAAAATATTTTATTGGAGGATGAAGGTTTGAAAATAAAAAAAAAAAATAAAAAAAAAAAAAAAATAAAAAAATTTAAAAATTAAAAACTTTCATACCTCATATTTTAATATTTTTATTCAAATAATTTGAGGTCGCCATGGAAAACCATTTTCTTTTTAAAAATTTTTTTTTTTTCAACCCAACATGTGTTGTGATCGTGTCATTATTAATTTTAATATAAAATTTTAAAAATTAACAAACTTTTTTATTAGGTAGTACCAATGTAATAATAACTATTTTAATCAAGAAAACAGAAAAAAAAAAAAAAAAAAGAAAAAAAAAAAAAAAAAGAAAAAAAGAAATTTTTATAACCAACTTTCCACCATAATTTATTATAATTTTTTTAATTAATTCCTTTTTTTGAAGAAGGTGTTGATTTATGTATAAATGAAAATTCTGGAATTAATCAATTACTAAATATTAATAAAAGTAAATTAAAAAATAATAATAATATTAAAAAAAACAAATAAATAAAAAAATAAATAAATAATATTTCATATAACTTACTGTCATTGGAAATTGGTTTTTTGGGTGTTGACAAGAAACTTGTTGAAAGATTTTTTGGAGGTGCCATTATTTCATTTTGTTGAATAATTTTTTGTGGTTTCTGTTGTTGAAGTGGTTGTTGAGGTTGTTGCTGTTGTTGTACTCCAGAATGTTTTACTGTAATTGGTGACGAACAAAATGATGGAGATCGATAATTTGATTTAATATTTTTTATTCCATTTATTTGTCTATTTTGAGTAGGAGAATTTCTTGATAAATATCCACTTTGATTTAATTTAAATCCATATGTTGGTGGTATAATTATATTATTATTATTATTATTATTAATATTATTATTATTATTGGTATTATTGTTTTGGTTATTGATATTGTTTTTATTAGTGATTAAATTATTAATACTAATGTTACTATTTTCAATTATACTATTATTTAAATTATTATTATTATTATTATTATTTAAATTATTATTGTTATTATCATTATTTTTAATATTATTATTTAAATTATTCATATTTTCTTTTAAAGATAAATAAAGTTCTTCTAATTTTCTTTTTTGTCTTGTTTTTTCAGCAAGTTTTTCTGTTAATTCCACAATTTCCCTTTTATCATTTTCACCATCATCTTTTTGTAATTTTAATTGTTTTTCTAATGATTCAATTTTAAAAATTAATTCTTCATTTGATTTTTTTAATTGTTCGAATTGATTCATAGATTGTTGTGCTTGATAAATATAACTTTGAAGATAAACACTAGTTTGATAATTAAAAAATTCTATTGCTTTTTCTGCCATTAATAAAACTAAAATTTTAAATTGTTAGTTTTTTAAACAATTTTTTTTTTTTTTTTTTTTTTTATACTTTTTTTAGGAGATAATCCAAATAATAAAATATTCTTTTCAATTGAAGAATCAATTGTTGTACCAAATAATGAATCTTTTGAAACCAAACTATTATCACAAATTGGACATAATCTATCATCTGTACATAATTTATTTGAAGCACATAAATCACAAAAAATATGAGAACAAGATGTAATTATACATCTATCATTTTCAATTATTTCTTTCCAACAACTATTACAATGAATACCAATTGATTCCATTTTATCTTTTTTTTTTTTTTTATTATTATTTATTTATTTATTTATTTTTTTAATTTGATATATTTAAAAGAAAAAAAAAATAAAAAAAAATAAATAAAAAAAAAAAAATAATAAAATTGGTTATATTTTAAAAATTTAAAAAAATATTATTTTATAATAAATAAAGATTAAATAAATAAAATTTTAATTTATAAAGGTTTTTTTTTTTTTTTTTTATTATTATTAATTTATATATTTTAGACAGTCCAACTAAAGTAATATTTAAGGAATTTCCAAAATTAGAAAATAAAAATAAAAATTATATTAATATATAGATTTTAATTTTTTTTTTTTTTTTTTTTTTTTTTTTTAAAATATATATTTTTAAACTTACATTCTTAATAAACGATCTTTTGAACCAGAAGCAACTCTATCACCATCAGGGGACCAATCAACAGTATAAACTTCATCAGCATGACCAGGTAATTCTTTTTCCATTTTTTTAGTTTTAATATCCCAAATTTTCAAAGTACTATCTTTACTACCACTAACTAAATATCTACTATCAGAAGACCAACAAACTTGATATACAGCACCAACATGACCTCTGAAATTACCCAAAAATTTACCAGATTGGCCATCCCAAAGTTTAATTGACTTATCGAATGAAGCACTTGCGAAATAACGACCATCTGGTGAAAAACTAACCAAATTGATTAATTGCTGATGACCTGTTAAACGAGAGATTGAAGTTTTAGTAACTGATGGATTCCACATGATAACGGTGAAATCATCGGAACCACTAATTAATATCTCCATTCCTTTGCTCTTTGCCTTTACATCATTATAACGCTCCAATGCAACTCTTTGTGCTTCTTCCAATGTATCATATTCTTTACCTGTATGATCGTATGATCCTGTTCTCAAAACGTAATCTGTATTCAATGCCAATGTATTAACCCAATGTGCATGACCATCCAATACTCTAACTAATCTACCATCGGTTGTATTAAAAACTCTAACAGTTCTATCTTGTGATCCAGAATAAATCAATCCCTCTCCACCCCATTTCAAACATGTAACTGACATTGTATGACCTGATAATGACATTAAATTTTTACAAGATTCTGTATCCCAAATTCTAATTGTTGAATCTTTAGATGATGATGCTAATCTAACACATTTTGGATTTCTATTATTTTTGTTTTTTTTTTTTTTAAAAAAAAAATTAATTAAAATAATTCAACATATATCAATTAATTTAATTTAATTTAATTTAATACATACAAATGAAATGGTTCCCATGATAAACCGGTTATAAATTTAGTATGACCTTTTAAAGTTGAACCTAATTGTTTACCAGTTTGTGGACACCAAATTCTGATGTCACCTTCCATACCGGCAGTTGCAATCTTTTTACTATCTGGTGACCAAGCTACTTGAAGTACCCAATTTGTATGACCTTTTAATGTATGGGTTGGTGTACTTGTATAGATATCCCAAATTCTAACGGTTGTATCACCACCAACCGATACAAATCCTTTACCATCTGGACTGAATGCACAATTCAATACTGCCTCTGTATGACCTGACATTGAACTTGCACATCTTGTAACTGGTCTAACACGAAATACTGCTTGTGGTTGATAATAAATACTTAATGTTGTTTCATCTGATAATCCTTCTAAATGATTCTTTAAATTATTTGTAATCTCTTGATCATTAACAAAAAATGAGTATGGTAATTGTTCATCCTTTTGAAAAATATAAAAATATAAATATAAAATAAAATATATTAATATTTATATATATATATATATATTATATATTAATTATTATCATTATTAATTTTTACATTATTTAATAAACTATTAATAAGCATTTGTAATTGTTCAGTTGTAACATTTTGTGATATATTGATTGGTGGACCAGTTGTATCATTTTCACTATCTTTATTTTTAAATTGTACAATTAGATTTAATGATGGTTCTTGTGATTCTAATTTTATTGCTTCACCAACTGTTGTTGGGATATATTCTGGTTTTGAAAACCCAAACTTTTGTTTGGGCATTTGTTTAGTTTTTGGTCTTTCATTACTCATTGTTATTTATATATATATATTATTTAAATTTGTTTTTTTATTTTTATTTTTATTTTTATTTCTATTTCTATTTTTTTTTTTTTAAGAAATTAATTTAAAATAAAAAAAAATAAAAAAAAATAAAAATTAAATGGGCTGACTCGTTTTTCGTTTTTTTTTTTTTTTCATTTTTTCTCTTTTTTTTTTTTTTTTTTTTTTTTTTTAATTTTAATTTTATTTTTTTTTTTTTTATTTTTATTTTTGATCACTTTATTCCACTCCCGACTATTAATAGAAATTATGAATTGTTTTAAAACAATTTTTTTTATTATTTTTTTATTTTTTTATTTTTGGGAATAATAATAAATAATAGAAAAAAGCAAATAGATAAAGATATTTTATAAAAATAAAAAAAAAATGAAATAAAATAATAACAATAATAACAATAATAATATTTGTATAAGAATTCTTTTTTTTTTTTTTTTTTTTATTTATTATTTTTCTTTTATCTTGATTTATTAGTATATTAACAACCAGGGAAATTGAATTTAATATATCTTCATTAAATTTCGATAGATTTTTTTTTTTTTGGTTTGTTTTTTCAAGCAAAAAAAAAAAAATTCTTATTTTTGTTTTTTTTTTTTAATTTTTTTTTTTTTTTTTTTATTTTTTTTTTATTTTTGTTATTATTTTTTTTTTTTATTTTCTATAAAATTTTAAAGATTTTTTTTTAATTTTAATTTTACTTAAAAAATAAAGTTAATTCAAATATAGAATTAAATTGGAATAAATTTATTTAGGGGTTAAATTATATATAATACATATACTCGAAACGTTCCCACCTTTTTTTTTTTTTTAATTTTTTATATTTATTTTTATTTTATTTTTTTTTTTTTAATTTATTTTTATTTTTTCTATTAAAAAAATTCAAAATAAACAAAGATTCAAAAAAAAAAAAAAAAAAAAAAAATAAATTAAACAAAAAAACACACACTTAATTTTGTGGATATCATTGAATTGATATTATCAATTTCATCATTCAAAATAAATAATAATAAATAATAATAATAATCAAACTCCACCAAAAACAACAGTAGTAATAATAATAATAGAATAATAATAAAGTTAATAATACATATAGAAAATAGGTAAACAAGTAAATAGAATAGTGGGAGAAGCAAAAAGTTACTATAAGAGTGAACACAATGAACTCATCAAATTTAGCATTTCATGAAGATCAAAATGGTCAATCATTATATTATTCAGACTTACCAATCAGGTCACAAATTTTAAGGGATAAATATAGATTCTATGGTAGAAAAATTATATTTTATTTATATTTGGCTTATTTTATAACAGCAATAGAGTTGTATGTATTTTTTATTTAAAAAATATAATATATAAAAAACACACACACAAAAGTAATTTATATTTATTTTATTAATTTTTTTTTTTTTTTTTTTTTTTTTTTAGGTTTCCAATATTATTAACAAATTTAACATTTTGGGCATGGTTAGTTCATACACTTTATTGGGAAACAGATTTAGCAAATTCAAAACATAATATATTTATAAAGATTTTACATCCACTTAGTTTTGTGCTAAGTTTTGTTGTAATGATAACATCAATTATATTATTAATTATATTGAATCCAGAATTCATTGCAAATCGAGCCCAATTGGAGGGTCATAGTATAGTGTTTGCTTGGTGTTTAAATATTTTAATTCATTGGATTCCACCGATTATGTTAGTGTTTGATTTAATCTTACATAAGGAACATATTAGAAAGAGACATCGTATATTTTTATCAAGAAGAAATAATTTGAAGACTTGGATCAAGGATGGTGTTAAAGTATTTTGGTGCGTAGTTTCTCCAATGATTCTAGTGGCTGCTTGGTTTGGCGCAGGTTTTACAATTCAAGGTGTTTATGGTGTTACAAATTACAATTTATCTTATCTTATTCCTTCAATGTGTGCTGTTGATATGATTGTAGCTTTTTTCTTTATTTGGGTTGTTAGAAAAAAACCAGATTCCTATATAAGATTAAATAGTTAAAAATAAAAAATTTAAAAATATCCATAAATAACTCTTTTTTTTTTTTGCGGGCATTTTTTCAAATTTTTTTTTTATTTTATTATTTTTTTTTTTTTATTTTTTTTTTTCATTTTTTTTTTTTTTCCAAATTTTTTTTTTTTTCATTTTTTTATTTTCTTCAACTTCATCGGTTTTGTGGGTTGGGTATATATATATAAAAAAAAAAAAAAATACACACATACACACACACGATGAGTGATAATACAATGAATACAGAAGAAATCGAAAATGAAAATGGATTTGATATTATTAATGATTTTAATAAAGTTTTAAAGTATAATGAAATTTCATTAAAATCATTTTCAGATCATTCATCAAATCAATGGAGAGAATTCACAATTGATAGTAATAGTCAAGGTTATTATGGTTATAGTAATAACAATGATATCAATTTTATTCAAGATAAATTCACATCAACACCATATAGATCTGGTGGTTTTAATTATAAGAAATCACCATTAACTGATGGTAGATTCATAATTTGGAGATTGGTTAATAAATCATCAACATTGGAATTATGTGAACATTATTCACATCATTCATTAGAAAGTAATCAAATTAGAATTCATTTCAATAATACATCAATCATTGGTGATGTTTTCATTCAAGAATTAAATGATTATGTTATCATTATGGTTACAACTATTTCAAAAACAATTTATCGTTTCTTATTACCACATCCATCAATAATTGAACATTCTGATTCTGTAAGTACTTTTTAAATAAACAATTAATATATTCATACATACATACATACATATATACATATATTAATATTATTATTTTAATTTTTTTAATAGAGAGTTGGTATAAAAAGAAAAGTTGAAGTTGATAGTTTTGGTAGTGGTAGTGGTAATAATAATAAAAGAAATTATAAATCTATATTTTCAAATTTATTAAATTCAAATTTAGATAATCAATGGTCAAGAGTTAGAGGAGTATTACCAGACTCATTTGAACCAACAGTTATTAGATATTATTCAGCTACTAAATTAATCATTGGTTCAAGTGGATCAGGTTCAACTTGGTTAGAATTGAGTGATATTAAACAAAGTGGTGATATCACTGTTAAGAAATTCGATTGCAAAGAAGGTCAAGGTTTCTTTAGTTCTTGGAAATGGGGTGAAAAACAAGAACCTGTTCAAGATATTCAATTTTTATCAACAACAACAAATAGTAATAATAACAATAATTTCCCTTTAGCATTAATTTTATTAAATAATTCACAATTAAAAGTTTGGTCTGCAAATGATAAAAAGTTTATAAAAGAAATTACAATTTCACCTGAAAATTGGAATAACAATAATAACAATAACAATGAAAATAATAATAATAATAATAATAATATACCTACATCACCAAATATAAATTCAAATCAACAACAGCAACAACAACAAAACCTATCATTAATTCATAAGAGATTTAAGATTTACCAAAGATCTACTAAAAGTTTCTTATTGGTTGTATATTTTCAATTTAATTCAGAATCTCAAGTAAGTATTAAATTATATTACTATTTTAAATTATTATTATTATTATTATTATTATTATTATTATTATTATTATTATTATTATTATTTATTAATGATTTTTTTTTATTTTTTTTTTTTTTTATAATTAGTTCCAATTTTTCTCAGGCACAAATGATTTCTCAAATGGTATAAACATAAAAGAAGAAAGATTTGCATTTTTAAAAGGAAAAGGTTTAATTGATTTTAATATTCATAATGGAATTTTATATTCAATTTGGAGTCAAATTAAAGAAAGAAATTATAATAGAGGTAGAATTAATAGAGATCAAGAATTTGATGAAGATGATAATAAATTTGATAGAAACCATTTTGTTGATGATAATAATGATCAAGAAGAGGAAGTTATATTTAAACATATTTATATTGGTGATTTAATTAATTTCAATCATCAAAAATTGTCAACATCAAATGGTAATGGTAATGGTAATGGTAATAATAATTTAGAAAATGAAAAAGAAATTAATATGGAATATAATCAATTTTATAATGGTGAAATGATTAATACATTTGATAAATATTATGAAACTATTATTGAACATTCAGATGAAGATTCTGATCAACCAACTGATCAAACTTATTATTATAATCTATTATTTAATCGTGGTTTATTCTCACCAAATTCAATTGAACAAGCATTAAATGAATATAAGAAATTGAAAGATATAGATGATCATGGTGGTGATAATGATGTTGAAATGAATAATGGATTTGATAATGACAACTCTTTAGAATCTGTAGTTTCAAATATCTTAAATCAAGAAGACTTTAAATTTCAATCAAATGAACAATGGTCAATCTTTTTTAAATTATGTACAAAATTTCAAAAACAAACTTGTTTACTTGGTTCTGGTTTATTCATTGAACCAACTTCATCAATTATATTTTTAATTAGATCTGTAAGTTTTATATCTTTAAAAAAATATTAATAATTTTTATATATCTCTCTAACTTTTTTTTTTTTTTTTTATAATAGAATCAACTATCAATTATGAAACCAATGAAACCAATTGAATGTTTATATACAATTAGTAATAATATTAATAATAGTAATATTATTAGTGATAAACAATTTTATAATATTATTTTAAATTGTTTTGGATCAAATTCAAATGTATTGGTTAATGATTTCTTATATTTAATGAAATGTTGTAATTTTATTGATAGATTTATAAAGGATGATTATAGATCATTCGAATATGAATTATCACGTCAACATGTTAATCATACTTTATTAAAAGTTTCTGAAAAATTAATTGCAAATTCTTATAACAATTCAAATAATAACAATAATAATAATAATAATTCAAATAATAATAATATTGAAGATAATATTAATAATTATTCAATTGGATTTATTAAATTATTTAAACTAATTGAAAATCCAATTGAAACTATTAATTTAATATTAAAGAAATTTAAAGAAGAATTTTCAAATCAAAATGATATGGTCATTCAATTACAACAAGGTTATAAGAATATTGATAAAGGTTGGAGTGGTGATTTATTTGCAGATATCTTAACAAATTGTTTCGTCTCAACAATTGAAATTAAATATCAACTATTGACAAAGTTATCATTATTATTGGGTACAGTTTCAAATCTTAGAACTCATTTAGGTATTGATACAAAAACATTATTTACATTGGAGAAATCAATTTTACCAGATTCAATTAAACTTTTATCAACTTATTATTTATTAAATTGGTTTACAAAACAAAATTTCATTAAATCATTTGATAATTCAACAACAAGTGATATTGATAAAATTTTAATTTCACAAAATCAATATGGTGATGATAGTGATAATAATAATAATATTAATAATAATGAATATTATGAAGATCAACAACAACAACAAAATCAACAACAATTTACAATTTCAAAAAATTTAAATATTTTAACAATTTTAATTAATAGAAATTTAAATCAATTTACATCAAAGAATGAATTTTTTGAAAATATTGAAAAACAATTATCAAAATTATTATGTGTTTTAGCACCACATATGGATTTATTTTCAATGGGTTGTTATTTAGTTGAAAAGAATCAATATAAACAATTGATGGAATTCCTTCAAATCATTGAAAATAATGAATTAATTGAAATGATTACACCATTCTATTATTTAATGGGTATTTGTTATGCACATTACTCGAAATTCAATGAAGCTTATCAATATTTATTGAAAGCAACAGAATCAATTGAAAATCAAAATCAAGATATGTTAAAGATTTGTTCAATCTCAAAGGAAGAATTAGTTTGTAGTTTATTCGTTGATATTCCAATTGATAATAGAATGATGAATCAAACCAATGCCAACACCACTCAAACTCTAATTAGTAATTATTATTTGAAATGTATTAAAATATTTGAAACTAGAAATCAACCTGAATTCATCATACAATTTAGTTTATTTGCTATCGATTATTTAACTTTAGAAAAAGAGAATTTCTCACGTTTAGATTATTTAAATAAATTGGAATCACTTTATTCTTTAGTTTTCAAATATTCTTTAAAAATTCAAGAATATGATTTAGCATTCACTGCTTCAACTCTTAATCCAAATCAAGATGTTTCACAAGAAAATAAAAGAAGATTAATTTTAACATTATGTGAAAATAGTGTTACAACTGTAAATAATAATAATAATAATAATAATAATAATAATACAAATAATAATACAAATAATAATAATAATATTGGTAGTGGTAATAGTATTAAAGTTTTATGTAAATTACCATTTCCACAAAAAGATATTGAAGATAATTTATTAAAATTAGCATCTGCTCAAGATTTAAATAAGAAACCAGATTATCATACAATTCTTTATGCTTATTATATAAGTAGATGTAATTATCGTAATGCTTCAATGATTTATTATGAACGTTCAATTAGAGTAAATATTGAAGGATTAGGTAAATCGCGTGGTAAATCAATCTTTGATCAACAACAATTACTTGATACTAAATTGGAATTATTATCAACAACAATTAATACTTTGAAATTATTAGATCCATCTGATCAATGGATTGAAATTAATAGTAGTTCTTTAGATATTAGATCAACTAATATTTATAATAATAATAGTTCGTTAAATATTGCCAATCATCATCAACATCAACATCAACAACGTAAATTTAATTATATTGGTAATAATGATGAATTTAAAGATATTTCAGTTGTAACATTAAAAGAAATTGAAAAAGAGTATAGTTATTATTTAGCATCAAAACATTTATGTTCAATTGATAGTCAAATTAATAGTGATTTCATATTATCACCACAACAGTTATTAGAAAAGTTAATTCAATATTCATTATTTGATGTTGCATTTTCATTGGCAATCACTCAAGAGATTGATTTAGGTGCAATCTTTGAATCATTTGCTTCAAAATGCGTTCAACTTCAATTGAATCCACAATCAAATCCATTCTTTATAAAAAATACAAATGGTTATGGTAGTGGTGTCATAGGTAATGGTGCCAATAATAATAATAATAACTATGGTTTTGATTGTTCAGAATTGCAACATCTTAAAGATAAAGTTACATTGACTTGGAAAGTTTTAGAAAACTATTTACAACGTTATGATTCAGATAAGGATTTCCAATGTTTATCACCATCAGAGATTAATGAAAATAGTCAAAATCCAAATACAAAAGCTACAATCATTGGTAATCAACAAATGCAATTGAGAATGTTTGGTGAGATTCAACAAGGTAGTTTGGTCGATAGAGATTGTAATGGTTGTTCATTCCGTGTTTCAGATTCAAAAGGTTTCTATTTAGATGTTCACTATAGTCATCGTGTACCACCATTCTTTAATGATACTCAATCAGGTCAACAAGTTATTGTCATTGGTAAATTACAAGATGGTAGATTCATAGCCGATAATGTACTTTGTAAACAAGGTCAATTACGTTATCATGAATTGGTAGCTGATACTATCCTATATGAAGGTACTTTGGATTTACCAACTTGGTTAATTCAATGGTTCTCAAAAGGTCGTCAAGATACTCTATTCAAATTATACTTTAGACATAGTCGTTTAATTGATGCTTCGATTACTTTAAGAGATTTATTTAAACATGCTCAATTTGAATTAAATCAAATTAATAATAATAATAATAATAATAATACAATTAAAACTTCATCTCAAATAACTTCTAAAACAATATCTTTGAATATCCCATATGATTTAATTGATAGATTCTTTATTGAAGCAAAGAAAATTAAATCATCAATAATCGATCAAAAAGAAAAACAACAATTAACTCAAGAATTAACTTTGGCTGAAAATGAAATGATTAAATATTTTAGTAAAGTGAATTAAAAAAAAAGAAAAAAAAAAAGAAAAAGAAATAAAAAAAAATAATTTAAGATTTATATAAAATTTGTGAACTTTTTTTTTATTTATTTTGTTTATGTTTGTACCATTTTTATTTTTCGTTTAAAAATATAAAACCTTTGGAAATTTTATTTTCCAATTTCGAAAAAATGTCTAAATTCCCAGTGATCCCAATTAAAATAATAAAATAAAAAAATGAAAATGATTATTTTGGTTATTTTCAAAAACCGGTGGATTTTTTATTTTTTTTATTTTTTTATTTTTTATTTTTTTTTTTTACGGTTAATTTTTTTTTAAAGATATTTTGTTTTAAAAATAAATTTATTTTCTAATTTTTTTTGTTGTCGTTGTTAACAACAAACAATTACATAAAACTTTTTTTTTTTTTTTTTTTTTTATTAATTTTTTTAATTTTTATTTTTTTATTTAAATTTTCAATTTCTAATCAACTGATTAAAAATATCATTGTAAATTATCAATTTCCAAGCCAAATTTATTTTTAGTTCAAAAAATAAAATTTTTTTTTTTCTTTATTTATTTTTATCATCAAAAAAAAAAAAAAAAAAAAAAAAAAACAAATAAAAAAAAAAAAAAATTAATTAATTAAGAAGAGTAATAAATAAAAATGTAATAATTAAGAATTTAATAAATAATTATTTCTGTTTTCTTTTTTTTTTTTTAAATCTTTATCTCACTTTTATTTTTAAATTTTTTTTACAATATCACATTATCAAATTACTTTTTTTTAATTTCTTTTTTTTTTTTTTTTTTATTTTTTTTTTTTATTTATGTTAATAATATTTTTTAACTTGTATTTAAATATTTTGACAAATTAAACCCACACCACACAACACATATATGGTGCTATATTTTATAGCCATAATCAGTTATAAATTTGTGTGTTTTATGTGTGTGTCTTTTTTTTTTTTTTTTTTTTTTTTTTTTTTTTTTATCATTTTTGTTAACATATTAATATTATTATAATTTTATTTATATCTGGGCAATTTCACACCCTTACTACTCACTAATCAAAACAACTCACAAAAAAAAAAAAAAAAGAAAAAAAAAAAAAAATTAAAATAAATAAATAAATTAAATGCTTAATGGAATTTACTACCAAAAAACCCACACCCATCACTATCAATTAAACAACACAAAAAAAAAAAAAAAAAAAAAAAAATTAAATAATTAAATAAATAAAAAAAAATAGATGTATAGTAAAAAAAAAAAAAAAATTTATTTTTTAAAAAAAAAAAAAAAAAATACATCAATTTACTAATTCATTATTTTATTGTTTTTTTATTATTATTTTTATTATTATTATTTCTATTATTATTATTATTTCTATTATTATTATTATTTTAATTTTTAATTTCTATTATTCACAATTATTAATTTTTTATTTATTTTTATTTTTATTTTTTTAAATTCTTCTTTTTAAAGTTACTATTAAATGGATAGTAATAATAATAATAACAATGAAAATGAAGCTTTTAGTGGAGCCAGTGAAAGTTCAGAAGTAAGTTTTAATTTATTATTATTTAATTTTTTTTTTTTTTTAATTTTTCCTTTTTATTATTAACAATTAAAATTATTTTATTCATTTTTTTTTTTTTTTTTTTTTTTTTTTTTCTTTCCCATATTATTATTTTTTATTATTTTTTTTTTTTTATTATAATTATTATTTTTTTCAGTTTCGTAAAATTGTAGAAGAAAATGAAAATGAAAGAGAATTTGAACAATCAAATCCTTCTCCACCAGAATATTCAAACTATGAAAATAAAGATGATGGAATTAATTTAGAAACAATTAATCCAAATATTTCATTAGATAATAATAATAATAATAATCAAAATAATCAAAATAATCAAAATAATAATAATAATAATAATAATCAAAATAATAATATTATTAATAATTTAAATAAAAAGAATAAAAAAAGATCAACATTTAAAAATAGAATTGATTTTTCATTTAAAGATATAAATCATTATGTTCAAATTACCGAAAAAGGTAAAAAGAAAAAAATATCAAAACAAATTTTAACAAATATTAATGGTCATATTGAGAGTGGAACAATTTTTGCAATTATGGGACCATCGGGTGCGGGTAAAACCACATTGTTGGATATTCTAGCACATAGATTAAATATTAATGGTAGTGGAACAATGTATTTGAATGGTAATAAATCTGATTTCAATATTTTTAAAAAACTTTGTGGTTATGTAACACAAAGTGATTCATTGATGCCATCATTGACCGTAAGAGAGACATTGAATTTTTATGCTCAACTAAAGATGCCAAGAGATGTTCCATTAAAAGAAAAACTTCAAAGAGTTCAAGATATTATCGATGAAATGGGCTTAAATCGTTGTGCTGATACATTGGTTGGTACTGCTGATAATAAAATTAGAGGTATCTCTGGTGGTGAAAGAAGAAGAGTGACAATCTCCATAGAGTTGTTAACTGGTCCATCCGTGATTCTATTGGATGAACCAACTTCAGGTTTAGATGCTTCAACAAGTTTCTATGTAATGTCTGCATTGAAAAAGTTGGCTAAATCTGGTAGAACTATCATTTGCACAATTCATCAACCACGTTCAAATATTTATGATATGTTTGATAACCTTTTATTATTAGGTGATGGTAATACCATCTATTATGGTAAAGCAAATAAAGCATTGGAATATTTCAATGCAAATGGTTATCATTGTAGTGAAAAAACAAATCCAGCTGATTTCTTTTTAGATTTAATTAATACTCAAGTTGAAGATCAAGCTGATAGTGATGATGATGACTACAATGATGAGGAGGAAGAAATTGGTGGTGGTGGTGGTGGTAGTGGTGGTGGTGCTGGTGGCATTGAAGATATTGGTATCTCAATTTCACCAACTATGAATGGTTCTGCTGTTGATAATATTAAAAATAATGAACTAAAACAACAACAACAACAACAACAACAACAACAACAATCTACAGATGGTAGAGCTAGAAGAAGAATTAAAAAATTAACAAAAGAAGAAATGGTAATTTTAAAGAAAGAATATCCAAATTCTGAACAAGGTTTACGTGTAAATGAAACATTGGATAATATTTCCAAAGAGAATAGAACTGACTTTAAATATGAAAAAACTAGAGGTCCAAATTTCTTAACTCAATTCAGTTTATTATTAGGTCGTGAAGTTACAAATGCTAAAAGACATCCAATGGCTTTTAAAGTTAATTTAATTCAAGCTATTTTCCAAGGTTTACTTTGTGGTATTGTTTATTATCAATTAGGTTTAGGTCAATCAAGTGTTCAATCAAGGTAAAAACTCATTCTTTTTTTTTTTTTTTTTTTTTTTTATTAATTATAATTTTATTAACTTTTTTAAAAATTATTATAGAACTGGTGTTGTAGCATTTATTATTATGGGTGTAAGTTTTCCAGCTGTTATGAGTAAGTTATATATTTTATTTTTAATTTTAATTTTGTTTAAACAAGTGTTTTTTAATAATAAAGTTTATTAATTAATTTAATTATTTTATTTATTTTTTTTTTTTAAAAAAAAAAGGTACAATTCATGTTTTTCCAGATGTAATTACAATATTTTTAAAGGATAGAGCATCAGGAGTTTATGATACATTACCATTCTTTTTAGCTAAATCATTTATGGATGCATGCATTGCAGTATTATTACCAATGGTAACAGCAACAATTGTATATTGGATGACAAATCAAAGGGTTGATCCATTTTATTCAGCAGCACCATTCTTTAGATTTGTATTAATGTTGGTATTAGCAAGTCAAACTTGTCTTTCATTGGGTGTTTTAATTAGTTCATCTGTTCCAAATGTTCAAGTTGGTACAGCAGTTGCTCCATTGATTGTAATTTTATTCTTTTTATTCAGTGGTTTCTTCATTAATTTAAATGATGTTCCAGGTTGGTTGGTTTGGTTCCCTTATATCTCCTTCTTTAGATATATGATTGAAGCTGCAGTAATCAATGCCTTTAAAGATGTTCATTTTACTTGTACCGATTCTCAAAAAATTGGAGGTGTATGTCCAGTTCAATACGGTAATAATGTCATTGAAAATATGGGTTACGATATTGATCACTTTTGGAGAAATGTTTGGATTTTGGTTTTATATATCATAGGTTTCAGAGTTTTAACATTTTTAGTATTAAAACTTAAATCTAGAAATAAGTTTAAACAAGAATAAATTATTTTAAATATTTTAAAATAAATCAATTTTAAAAAAAAAAAAATATTAAGAAATTTTAAAAAAAAATAATAATAAAAACATATATTAATATTGTGTAAAAACAATTAATATATTGATAGTTAAAGTTAATTTTTTTTTTTTTTTTATTATTTATGCACCCACAGTGTTTTTCAAAAAAACATCAAATAATAAATTTTAATTATAGTTTTAATTTTTTTTTTATATATTTTTTTAATGCTTCAATTAGTTTTTTTAACATTTCTAACAAAAATAAGTGACATTAACCTTTTAAAATATCATAAAGTCTCAAGAGAATTCTTCGAATATTGTAAAATGGTTTTTGTCTTTTTTTTATTGTACATTTTTAAAAAAATAAAAATTTTATTTAATAAAATTCTTCTTTGATAACTAAATCATTTGACCATTGTTGAACGGCCCATTGATTCTTTTTGATACGATGTCCTCCATATGTGAAATCCATATACATTTCATATGCTGTATTATTACCATCAACGAGTAATTTTAATAATTTTGCTTCATGAATTGTTGCATTATTTACAAAAGATTCTTCAGCTTTACGATTTGCAGATTTACCAACACGATTAGTTGAATCACCTTTTTCATACATAATTACATCTTGATGATAATATTTATCGAATACTTCTAATATTTTATTATCTTGAATACCTTTAATAATTGATTCTAAATTTGATTTGATATTAGTTGATGGTTCTGGTGTTGATGGTGTTTTAATTTCAACGAATTCTTCTTTAATAATTAAACCATTTGACCATTGTTGGAATGCCCATTGACTCTTTTTGATACGATGTTCGCCATATGTGAAATCCATAAACATTTCATATGCTGTATTATCACCATCTACGATTGTTTTTAATAATTTTGCTTCATGAATTGTTGCATTATTTACAAAAGATTCTTCAGCTTTACGATTTGCAGATTTACCAACACGATTAGTTGAATCACCATTTTCATACATTACAATTTCATCATGATAATATTTATCGAATACTTCTAATATTTTATTGGTTTGAATCCCTTTAATAACTGCTTCTAAATTTAATTTATTATTTGATGACATTTTATTTATTTATTTATTTATTTATTTATTTTTTTTATTTTTATTTATATATTTATTTTTGATTATTGATATTATTTTAATGAATGATTATTATTTTTTTTTTTTTTTACATTTTATAGTTTTTATTGTTATCTTAAATAACTCACAATCATTCTCAACTATTCTTGAACTATCAATAAATCACATTTTGAGAAAAAAAAAGAAAAATTAAAAAACACCAGAACAAAACAAGTTTTTTTAAAAAGAATTTATGGGACAGGAATTTTAAAAATTTTTTTTTTTTTTTACCAAAAATTTTATTTTTAGAATTTAATTATTTTAGCATTTATCTTTTATTTTGAAGGGGAAAAAATATTGAATTGGTATATTTTTTTTTTTTTTGATTTAAAATTTTGATAAATAAAATTATAAAAAAACAAACACCCAAGATTAAATTCATTTATTTTTTTTTTTTTTTTGATTTTAAATTATAAAAAATAAAAATAAAATGTAATAATTATTTAATTTAAATTTTATCTTTTCTTAAAAAAAAATAATAAAAAATTTATTCTGATGTGATAAGATTTTGGAGAGGTTCAGATTAATTTTATAAAATGAAATTTAAATCAAAAAAAAAATATAATAAAATAAAAAAATAAAAATGAAAAAAATAAATAAGATTAAGAATAAGAAATAAAAAAAAAAAAAAAAAAAAAAAAAATAAAAAAAAAAAAAAAAAAAAAAAAATAAATAGATAAAAATATGTATATTCTTTGTTTTATTTAAATTTTGTTGTACATTTTTAAAAAAATAAAAATTTTATTTAATAAAATTCTTCTTTGATAACTAAATCATTTGACCATTGTTGAACGGCCCATTGGTTCTTTTTGACACGATGTTCACCATATGTGAAATCCATATACATTTCATATGCTGTATTATTACCATCAACGAGTAATTTTAATAATTTTGCTTCATGAATTGTTGCATTATTTACAAAAGATTCTTCAGCTTTACGATTTGCAGCTTTACCAACACGATTTGTTGAATCACCTTTTTCATACATAATTATATCTTGATGATAATATTTATCGAATACTTCTAATATTTTATTATCTTGAATACCTTTAATAATTGATTCTAAATTTGATTTGATATTAGTTGATGGTTCTGGTGTTGATGGTGTTTTAATTTCAACGAATTCTTCTTTAATAATTAAACCATTTGACCATTGTTGGAATGCCCATTGACTCTTTTTGATACGATGTTCGCCATATGTGAAATCCATATACATTTCATATGCTGTATTATCACCATCAATGATTGTTTTTAATAATTTTGCTTCATGAATTGTTGCATTGTTTACAAAAGATTCTTCAGCTTTACGATTTGCAGATTTACCGACACGATTAGTTGAATCACCATTTTCATACATTACAATTTCATCATGATAATATTTATCGAATACTTCTAATATTTTATTGGTTTGGATACCTTTAATAACTGCTTCTAAATTTGCTCTATTATTTGATGACATTTTATTTTATTTATTTATTTATTTATTTATATATTTTTTAATTTTTTTTTTTTTTTTTATTTATATATTTATTTATTTATTTATTTATTTATTTATTTATTTATTTTTGATTATTGATATTATTTTAATGAATGGTTATTATTATTTTTTTTTTTTTTTACATTTTATAGTTTTTATTGTTATCTTAAATAACTCACAATCATTCTCAACTATTCTTGAACTATCATTAAATCATTTTGAGAAAAAAAAAAAAAAATTAAAAAACACCAGAACAAAACAAGTTTTTTTAAAAAAAATTTATGGGAAAATAAAAACATTTTTTTTTTTTTTTTTTTTTTTTACCAAAAATTTTATTTTTAGAATTTATTTTACCATTTATCTTTTATTTTGAAGGGGAAAAATAAATTTATTGGATTGAATTGGTATATTTTTTTTTAAAAATTTAAAATTTGGATAAATAAAATTTTAAAAAAAAAAATAGACATTCAAGATTAAATTCTTTTATTTGTTTTTTTTTGATTTCAAATTTATAAAAAATAAAAATAAAATGTAATAGTTATTTAATTTAAATTTTATCTTTTCTTTAAAAAAAAAAAAATCAGAAATCTATTCTGATGTGATAAAATTTTGGAGAGGTTCAGATTAATTTTATAAAATGAAATTTAAATAAAAAAAAAAAAAAATAAAATAAAATAAATAAAATAAAATAAATAAATATAAGAAATAAAATAAAAAAAATTCAACTCAGTTTTTTTTTGAAAAAATAAAAAAACAAATTAATAGATAAAAAATATGTATATTCTTTGTTTTATTTAAATTTTATTGTACATTTTTAAAAAAAATAAAAATTTTATTTAATAAAATTCTTCTTTGATAACTAAATCATTTGACCATTGTTGAACGGCCCATTGATTCTTTTTGACACGATGTTCTCCATATGTGAAATCCATATACATTTCATATGCTGTATTATTACCATCAACGAGTAATTTTAATAATTTTGCTTCATGAATTGTTGCATTATTTACAAAAGATTCTTCAGCTTTACGATTTGCAGCTTTACCAACACGATTTGTTGAATCACCTTTTTCATACATAATTATATCTTGATGATAGTATTTATCGAATATTTCTAATATTTTATTATCTTGAATACCTTTAATAATTGATTCTAAATTTGATTTGATATTAGTTGATGGTTCTGGTGTTGATGGTGTTTTAATTTCAACGAATTCTTCTTTAATAATTAAACCATTTGACCATTGTTGGAATGCCCATTGACTCTTTTTGATACGATGTTCGCCATATGTGAAATCCATAAACATTTCATATGCTGTATTATCACCATCTACGATTGTTTTTAATAATTTTGCTTCATGAATTGTTGCATTGTTTACAAAAGATTCTTCAGCTTTACGATTTGCAGATTTACCGACACGATTAGTTGAATCACCATTTTCGTACATTACAATTTCATCATGATAATATTTATCAAATACTTCTAATATTTTATTGGTTTGAATACCTTTAATAACTGCTTCTAAATTTAATTTATTATTTGATGACATTTTTTTTATATTATTAATTTATTTTTTTAAATATTTTTTTTTGATAATAATTATTTATTTTTTAAATTATTTATTTGTATTTTTTTTTTTGTTTTTTTAAATGAATGAATGAATGAAAAATTTAACTTTTTTTTTTTAGTTTTTATATTGAAACTTTTTTTTAATTCTAAATTCTGAAATATTCTTGTATACATTTCTTTTTTTTTAGGTTTTTGTTGAATTCCAGAAAAAAAAAAACACCAGAAAAAAAAAAAATAATAAAAAATTTATGGGATAAAATCTGAAAAAAATAAGAAAAATAAAATCATTTACTAAATTAATGTCTTCTTTTTTACACTATAGTTTTTTTTTTTTTTTTTTTTTTTTTTTTTTTTTTTTTATAATTATAATTTTAAAACTTTATTACAAATATTTTTATTATTTATTTATTTATTTTTTTAATTTTTAATTTTTTTAATTTTTTTAACATTTATCTAAAGCTTGAGAGATATCAGCTAAAAGATCATTAATATCTTCAATACCAACGGATAAACGAATTAAAGTATCAGAGATACCGAGTTTAGCTCTTTCTTCAGCTGGAACACTTGCGTGAGTCATAACTGATGGAAGTTCAATTAAAGATTCGACACCACCTAAAGATTCAGCAAGAGCAAAGAGTTTAATATTCTCCAAGAAAGATCTGCTTTGATCGATTGAACCTTTAACAAAGAAAACAACCATACCACCATAACCTTTCATTTGACGTTTGCAAATCTCATGTTGTGGATGAGATGGGAGACCTGGATAGATGACTCTTTCAACTTTTGGATGTTTTTCGAGGAAATTGCAAATGGCGAAAGCATTCTTTTGATGAGCTTCCATACGAACGTGGAGAGTCTTCAAACCACGAAGGGCGAGGAAACAATCGAATGGTGATGGCACGGCACCAATACTATTTTGGAGGAATTTAAGCTTGGCGTAGAGTTCATCGTTGTTTGTTGCCAAAACACCCATAACGCAATCACTATGACCATTGATATATTTGGTGACAGAGTGCATAACGATATCGGCACCCAAATCCAATGGATTTTGGAAGTATGGTGACATAAAGGTGTTATCAACAACCAAAGTAGCACCACGACTGTGAACGTAATCTGCAACTGCTTTAATATCAGCTACTTTTAATAATGGGTTGGTTGGTGTTTCAATCCATACTAATCTAGTTTTATCGGTGAATGCATTCTTTAAATCGTCTAAAGTTGAAAGATCGACAAAGCTGAATTTCAAATCGAAATTGGCTGCAACACGTGTAAAATATCTACGTGTACCACCATAAACATCATCAATTGAAATAACTTCATCACCAGATTTTAATAAATGTGTAATTGTTGTAAGTGTTGCTAAACCACTTGCAAATGATAATGCATATTTAGCATTTTCACATGCTGCAATACATTCTTCAAATGCTTTTCTTGTTGGATTACCTGATCTTGAATAATCATATTCCTTTTGGTTTTTAAAATTATTTTTTTTTTTTTTTTTTTTTTTTTTTTTTTTTTTTTTTTAATAAAATAAATAAATTAGTTTTTATAAAAATAAAAAAAAAAAATAAAGAAAAACTTACAGAATGGAGTACACCTGGTGATGGTTGTAAGAAAGTGGTGGATAATGAAATTGGTACAATTACAGCACCTGTATTTTTATCAGCGGATTGACCAGCGTGGATAACGTTGGTTCCAATTTTATAGTTATTTGGTTGTGTCATTTTTTAGGTAGTAGTGTTTGTGCTGAATTAAAAAAAAAAAAAAAAAAAAAAAAAAAAAAAAATTAAAAAATTAAAAAATTAATGAAAAAAAGAAAATAATGAAAAAAGTAAAAAATAAAAAAAAATTAAAATATTAAAAAAAATAAAAAATAAAAATCTTCCCCAGAACACGCAATTAGTAATTGGAATCCCAACAAAAACATTCTCAACATTTTTTTAAAAATAAATTAACTAAAAAAAAAAAAAAAAAAAAAAAAAAAAAAAATAAATATTAAAAAATAGTTTTTTATTATAATAATCGATTAAGGGAAAAAGAAAAAAAAATAAAACAAAAAAAAACAAAAAAAACATAAACAATCTATATAAAATCTCAAAAATAATTTAAGTCCAAATATTTGTTTATAATAATTAAAAACAATAATTTTTCTAAAAAAAAATAAAATAAAATAAAATAAAAATGTAAGGAGGTGGAAAAAAAAATTTAAAACAAAAACATTTAGGTTTATTTTTTAATTAAATTGTATTTATCATTCATTTCTTGTAATTGTTTTTTTTAAGGAACAACAAGAGGGAATATATTTTTTTATATAAAAAAAAACAAAAACAAATAAAAATAAATAATCATCCCCAAATTAGGATTGTTTTTTTTATTTCTTTACAAAATTATATATAAATAAATATTTTTATTATTTTATTTAAAAAATAAATCTTTATTAGCACATTTGGAGTGATAGGAAGATCTTTTTTCTTTAAATTGTTTTTTGAATTCTTTTAATTCTAAATTACCTTCTAAAAATGAATGAACTATATTATCAGATTCAGACTCTAAATCAGATATTGAATCATTTAATATTTCCAATAAGTTTTGTTGAGAGTATTTGTCAGCGATTGAATTCTTTTTTTGTTGTAATTGTTCTTGTTTTCGTTTTAACTCTTCAA
>NC_007087.3:2912919-3040419 GCF_000004695.1 Dictyostelium discoideum AX4
AATTGTATCACCCAATAAAAAAACATGACACCTTTGCAAAGTGTGTCATCCAGTTGGTTTTCAATGACACCTAAGCATGGAGGTTTATTGTAATTGTCTCCTAAAAATGGCGCCTTAAGAAAGTGTGTCATCCATTTTTTTTTCAATGACTCCTTAGCATAGTGGTTTATTGTAATTGTCTCCAAAACGTTAGAAGTTAGCAGTTGGTCCAGGGTTCAACTCCCTGAGGGGTCTTCCTTTTTGGGGGGGTAACAAAAGTAGATCGCATGTTCGATTCTTAAAAAATACTGTTAGTATGATTTTTTTTTTTGTTTCTTGAAATATTTGGATTAATTTTCAATATTTAATGAGATTAAAAAGTTAAACAAATATCAGTATATATTTTTAATTTCATTAAGTTGTTTTTATTTTTGTTTTATTGTAAAAAAAAAAAAAAAAAAATAGGATTTTGTAAAAAACAAAAAAAAAAACATATAACCTAATTAAAAAAAAAAAAAGGGAAATAAATATTCAGAATTTAATTTTGGAATAATAAAATAATCTTGAATTGATTTCTAATAACAGGTAACTATTCCCTTTAGTTTTTTATATTCCAATATACCAACTCATTGAAATAAAAATGAAAAATTAAAATATTGTCCCCTTCCCAATAGCCAAACACTTGTGGATATTTTTTTAATTTTTTATTTTTTTTTTTTTTTTTTTTTTTTTGGGCCAATTTTCCATTTCAAAAAAAAACTTTTTTTTTTTTTTTTTTTTTGAATGGTTTTTTATTTTTTATTTTTTTTATTTTTTATTTTTTATTTTTTCAATCTCGATGTTTTCGTTTTACCACATTCCAAATTTTAATAATAATTTCAAATGATAAATAAAATTTCTCGTTTTAAAATATTATTATTGTTTATTTTTATTATTTCATTGACATGTGCTCAAGATGGTAAGTTTTTAATTATTTTCTTTTTTATAAAACATTTGCAAATATTGACTTTTTTTTTGAAAAAAAAAAAAAAAAAAAAAAAATTTTAGAGGAATTAATATCAACACCTGAAGGGTATTACGATTTAAAACGGTTTAAAAGATTTCAACACTATAAAAATATCCAACCCAATGAAGAAGCAGGATATACAGATTTATATTATCCAGATGTTTGTAAAAATGCTATAAGGAATAGAGATGGAGCTCCAACATTTAATCAGAGAAGCTTTCCAGGTTATACAGGAGTATTCGACACTTTACTAATAACAAAGGGTATTTATCATTGTAAAATTCATAAAAATACATCATTTTGAAAAACTTAACATTAACATTTCACCATTATCATTTCATTCAATCAAAGGTACCAATATGACATTGGATTCAACCGGTTTCCTTACTGGTCTGGGTATCTGGTCACTCTTGACTTTATGTGTTGAAGGAAATTTAACGGTACTTTATAATCCAGATGAATTTTCTTTCGTACCTGTTCATAGGTTAGTTATACTACCAGGTGGAACTATAACATCCCATGCAAATTCATTTCTATTCTGGGATACTTACCAAGTTGATGAGAATTTTCAAGAAGAATTAAACAAAAGAGTAAAGATTGATCCTTTTAATTTTTTCCCTGGTCTACTAGTCTTGGGAGGAAATTTAAATTTATTTGGTAATAGTCAATTGACTTATACTGCTAAACGATTGAACGATACTACATTGGAACTATCAACTCCATTTTTAAATATGAAATTTCTATGGAATAAATATATAATTACAATCTTTACAGAATCAATACCACAAGGTGATGATTGTCTTTTTAATATGGATTCAGATAAAAGAACTTTTTACTTAATTAAAACCAACTATGGTACTTGCAATCCATTACGGGAAACAGATAAACTCATGAAAGTAGTAATCTCATACAACCGATATGAGGATAATTACTCAAGCTATATATCTCTTTTTTCAGATTATTATGGTTTCGAACCAAATGAAGCTTCTATTTTTATAACAGGTGATTCAAATGTCTATATTGAAAATTATCTTATTAAAAATTTAGGCAAAACAAAAAATAATGCATACAGTGATACAAAATTAATATTTTCACCAAATAATACAAGTGAAGTTATAGGGTTTATAAATGGTACCAATCAAAGATTTAGAAGTTCTTTATATATAGAGTTTTCAAATAATGTTATCATTAAAAATTGTGTAATTATAGAATCTTCTTCAGAAACAAGATCACCGTTAGTATTTTTTGGTTCAAACGTATATTTATCAGATAATTTAATTTCAAGTAAATCTGGTTCAAGTTTAATAGCACAATATGGAACTGAAAATATTCAATCTATAAATAATTTTTATTTTCAAAAAGGTGTTTCACATCAAACTGCCTCTCAAATATTAAATCCAATTAATATGGATTTTGGAAATGAAGGAAATGGCATTTATTCAGTATCACCAAATCTTTTATCAAGTGATGATTTTTTTATTGGTCAAAATTATTCAATTACTTTTAACTTTATTGCCAATAGGTCAAAAATTACTGGTTTTGATCAAGATTGTTATGCACCATGTTTTAGTGATTCAATCAATTTTTCAAATAAAATTCAGTATCCTGTAGATTTTAAAATTTTTAATCCAAAGTTTTTACCAACAAATAATACCAATAGCGATTGGTATATTTTAAATATAAATGATAATGGAAATCAACCAGGTACCTATTATACAGTAAAAAATTTAACAACTTTAGATCCCGTACAGTTTTCATTGGATAATAGCGCTTTATCCTTTTTAGGTCTAGAAGCAAGTGAAAATTTTAAAATGAATGGTAATGCCAAAAGATTGGATATTGTTAATTCAATTATCAGTTCAAAAGCTTTAACCAACCAACAACAAATAATTTCAAAAGTTTCATCATCAGCTATTAGCTTTAAAAATTCTTATATATACAGTAAATTAGGTCAACAAATTACACCTATAGATAATCAGATTTATGGATCATTAATTACACCATTTTATTATAATGATTCAGATATTTTAAATCAAGTTAAAATTTTATCAATTTTTCCCAATGTCCCTTTTCAAATTGTATCAGGTTCTATATTAAATGTTAGCATAAACCTTCAAATTATTTCAACGGCTGATATTTCATGCACTTTCTCTTCAGATAATTCTACTTTTAGTACAACAATTTTGGTTAACCCATCAGACGGAAGTTGTGTTTTACCACTTGTTTTTGAAAAAGAAGGTTATTTTAATTTAAAAGTCACATTAAAGATTTCAACATCAAAGGATTATTATTATATAGTTGATTTTCCAAAGATTACAGTATATAATGAATATTTATTTTATTCAGGATGGGTAATGATTGATTCAAGCACAGATGAATTTCTATTTGAAGGTAAAATATTTAAATCAGGTTGCCAACAACAGGTATTAGGTAATTGTACAATATCAACAAATTCAAAGTTTATAAATGGCTTGCCAAATGTAACAGAAACAGATGAACTTAATAGATTATTTTCAAGTGGTATAACATCAATCAATCCATATGAACCTGTGACAATTACAATACCAATTGATAAAGAATCAAAAAAGAATCAAATCCAATTATTTTTTACTCACCAACCAATTGATATAGAATATAGTCTATTATCAATATATGTAGAAAATCAACCAATATTCCTTTTAGAACAATTACAAAGTGGTTTAGGTTCAACATTTAAAAATTTAACATTTAATTATGAAAATTCAAAATCACTAGAAATAATCAACATTTCTTTCACAACAAGAGGTGATATCTATTTAACTTCAATGGCGGTTTATTCATCAGCCATCCCAATAATCGTTACACCAACACCAACATCAACAACATCAACACCAACACCAACATCAACAACAACATCAACACCAATTCCGACAACAACACCTACAACAACACCAAAAACATCAAAAACAACCTCCAAAAACAAATTAAAAATTGCTTTACCAATTTGCCTTTTTGCTCTTTTGGTTGCTGTTGGAGTTTTAATATGTTTTATTTTCAGAAAAAAAAAACAAAAGAAACAAAAATTAGATAATAATATGGAGGATGGAAGTGAGATGTCTTCAATTAAAATTAAAAAAGAAAATTATAATTCTTTTAACAAGTTTAAAGAGTCAACAGTATTTAAAAACGATGATTTTAAAAATTATTCCAATCCAACCGAAACAACAATTTATAGCACTTCCGATTCACTTTTAAACTTTGTTGGCTCTGACTTTTTAAATTACTCTGACCCAAACATCCCCTTATCCTTTAGTAAAAATATTTTAGAATTTGGATTAAAAGGTTCAAAATGCGATATCAATACCTTCCTTTCCGATTCTTTACGAATAACAAATAACTCTAATATTATATTATGTATTTGTACAGTTCTTCCAAGAAATGACTCTGGTGAAGTAAGAATTTTTTGTTTTTTTATTATTATTATAATGAATTTAATTAACTAATCAATAATGAATTTTTTTTTCAGGTAAATGTTAGTCCAGATTCTTTTGAATTAGATCCAAATCAATCAAGAGAGATAGAATTTTCTTTAAAGTTAAATTGCACAACAAGAGTAGGTTGAATTTTTATAATTGAATTATTATAATTTAGTTAATATATATACTAACTGCACATCTATTTATATCCTAGTTTTTTGAAAGATTTGCTATTGAGGCTAGACATACTCACAGTTTCAAGTCAATTCACACTCACCTTTTCATTCATGTTGAATCTAAGATTTCCTCTAAAGTAAGTTTTTTTTTTTTTTTTTTTTTTTTTTTTTTTTAATAGATTTTAACTTAACTTTTCTTTAGTTGGATATAAAAGAGATTGAAGTTAAAGAATTGATTTCACAAAATAATTTATCAACTGTTAATATAGCAAATTATAGAGGTTTACAAGTTGTTTTGAGAAAGATTAAAACTCATAGCGCAAATTACACCAAAACTTACTCTCAAGCAATCAAAAAATTCTACACAGAAATGGATATACTCTCAAAGTTAAAAAACAAAAATATTGTTTCATTTATTGGTTGCACTCACGACTCTTCTCACCTTTGGATTGTTACTGAATATGCACCATTGGGATCTCTTAGTTCTCTTATCCATCAAAAGAAAGAAAAACTTTCATTAATTCAAAAAGTCAAGTAAGTAAAAAAAAAAAAAACAATAATATTATAATTTAGTTCTTTTTTCTAATATTATTAATAGGTTAATGTTAGATACAGCAAAGGGGTGTGAATTTCTACACTCAAATGATATTACGAATTGTAATATAAAATCAAATAATTTATTACTCTTTTCAACAATGGAAAAAGATGATGTTTGTGTAAAAATTTCAGATTTTGGTATAAAAAGTAATTATTATTATTTTTTAAACAATTGTTATTTTTTATACAATGATTATTTCTAACTTTTTACAAAAAAAAAAAAATAAATAAATAAAAATAGAATTTGAAGTACAAAACCAAAATGAAAAAGAAATTTTTAAAGATGAAAAAGATCAAAAGCTAATTGATGTTTATGAATTTGGAATTACATTCTATGAAACAATGCTTGAAGAAACTCCAGAAAACCTATCTAATTTAATATTGGAAGGTGAGAGACCAACTCTTGATTTGGAAAAATTAGATGCAGACATTAGAAACATAATTGAAAGATGCTGGAACCAAAACAAAAGGTCAACATTTTCAGAGATTAGTATTTCACTAAAAGAAAAATATACAAAATTGTTGGAGAAAAATAATGAATTAATACAAGAGAATTAATTTAAAAACTAACAATAAAAACAAGATAATTTATTATTATCTATGAAATTAGAAATATTTTTTTTTTTTAAATTATTGTTAATATTATTTGGATTACTACAAATGATATTAAAATAGAGATAGTAGATTTAGAGTTAATAGTAGGTGAAGCTGCAATTAAGTGTTAAACACTATTATTATTTGTTGTAGTTGTTGTCGATTTACTTGATTTTACAACTGGTTGGAACTCCAGATGTTGTACCGTTTGTAATGGAACAAGGAAAATAAAAAATAAGATATTAACAAATGTTTTTATTGAAGATAATTTTGGTAAAAACCAATTAAAATTTTTTTTTTCTTTTTTTCAATCTCTTAGAAATATGCCTTATTTTTTTTTTTTTTTTTGGATGGCATTCGTTTTTTTTTTTTTGGAAGACATTTTTTTTTTTTTTCTTATATTCAACAAAATGAAATTAGGACAAAGGATATTTATTTTGATATGCTTAGTTATCAACTCTTTCTCTAATTGTAAGTCAACAATTAATTAAATATTATTCATTTTTTTATTAAAAAAAAAAAAAAGACTAAAAAAAAAAAAAAAAAAGGCAGTCTTGTGGTTTCACCAAATGGTTATTATAACATTTATCGAGAAAATAATTTTGGGAATATTTTAAATTTAAAGCCAACAGCAGAAAACAAATTACAAGATTCATATTATCCAGGTGTTTGTAGCAATGCAGGAAAAAATAAAGATGGTGTGACTAGTTTTTTAATATCCTCTTTCTCTATTTTTTTTTATAAATTACATCAACGTTATTGTTACAAAAGGTATGTAAAATTTTATTTTAAATAGAATCATATTATGAAATATAAAATATTAACCAAATGCAATTAATTAACCAATTAGGTTCACATATGGTATTGGGAGATTTGGAATATTCTAAAATGAGTAATGTTAGAACTTTATTGAATATAGTTTGTGTTGAAGGCTCATTATTATTTTCAACACAAAGTGTTTTATATATGAGTGTCTTGGTAATGTTACCTGGTGGTAGTTTTGAATGTTTAGATTGCACAATTCGTTTTCGTGAACTACATCCAGCAAGCTCTCAGATCGATCCATTTGGTTTTTTCCCTGGTGTACTTGCTTTAGGTGGCTCGTTATCTCTTATTGGGAAGCAAAAAACTACATATTCTGCGACCAATATTGGTGGAAATATATTAGAGGTTCCAGATCTTTCAACATTAGATAGTTTCAATGGTTACAGTTTATCAATATTTAGTGAATCATTTCCTTTGGGAAAATCTTCAACCTTTTCCCATTATTTAAATCGAATAAGTGTATTAGATTTGGTTATTCCGAAAACAGATAAAAATATAAGAGTCTTCTTTAATCCAAATTTTTCATTTTTCAACTCAGACAAAATCAGATACCGCTTCAATTCATATCACAGGAAATACCAATGTATATAGAAAATTTTTACATCAATTCTTTTGGAAAGACTTCAAATGATCAATATAGCGATACAGAATTGGTATTCTCACCTGATGATCCAAATTTAATTACAGAGTTTATAAATGGTAACAAAGATTTAGAAATTCATTATATATAGAGCATTCAAATAATGTTACTATAAAAAATAGCGTTATACTTGAAACAAAAGAAACAAGATCACCATTAGTAATTTTTGGTTCAAATGTAAATATATCAGGTAATATAATATCAAGTAATTCTGGTTCAAGTATTACAGGATTTGATAAAGATTGCTATTCACCATGCTATAATGATTCGATAAGAGTTTCAAGTAAAGTTCAACATTTATTAGTTCATCAAATTACTCTGAGTTTTCTTTTTAGAATCAGCGAAACAGGTAGTAAACAAAGTTCAATTTATAAAATAAAAAATTCAAATTTAAGTTATCCAATTTCAGTATTATTAGAAAACAACGCATTTATATTAGATAATGTTTATGGTTTTGGTGATTTTAGTAATAATGGTATGATTAAAAGATTTGATATAATAAACTCAACATTAGATCCTTCTGCATCATCATCAATAAGTTTAAACAATTTTTCAAAAGCAATTTGTATTCAAAACTCATTTATGGATTTTAAATCATTTCAAAAACAAAACAATCAATTATTACACCTTACCTATACTATTTCGAAAATACAATGAATCTTATAAAAGTATCAAAAATGTATCCAAATGTAAACCATCAAATTTTAGCAGGTACAGTACTAAATATGGGTATTGAAATTATAATTATAGCACCATTATTTGGGAAAATGGATTGCATATTTGAAGATGAAAGTAGTGTTCAAACAATACCATTTGATAAATCAAGTAATTCATGTGTTTTACCATACACATTTAAAAATGAAGGTTCATTTAATGTACGAGTTACATTATCACTAAATAACTCTGGAGATAGTGTATTTCAAGTATATTTTCCAATGGTTACAGTATTTAATATATTCATTTTATTCAGGATGGGCAATGATTGATTCAAATATAGAAAAAGAAATAATAATAGATGGTAATATATTTAAAAAAGGTTGTCAACAACAGGTATTAGGTAATTGTACAATATCAACAAATTCAAAGTTAATAACAGGTTTACCAAATGTGACAGAATCAGATGAACTTAATAGATTATTTTCAAGTGGTATAACATCTATCAACCCATATGAACATGTAACAATAACAATACCAATTGATAAAGAATCAAAAAAGAATCAAATCCAATTATTTTTCACACTAACCAATTGATATAGAATCTAGTCTATTATCAATATATGTAGAAAATCAACCAATATTCCTTTTAGAACCATTACAAAGTAATTTAGATTCAACATTTAAAAACTTAACATTTCATTATGAAAATTTAAAATCTCAAGAAATAATCAACATATCTTTCACAACAAGAGGTGATATCTATTTAACTTCAATGGCGGTTTATTCATCAGCCATACCAATAATCGTTACACCAACACCAAAAACATCAAAAACTACCTCCAAAAACAAATTAAAAATCGCTTTACCGATTTGCCTTTTTGCTCTTTTGGTTGCTGTTGGAGTTTTAATATGTTTTATTTTAAGAAAAAAAAAAAACAAAAATTAACTAATATTATGGAAGATGGAAGTGAGATGTCTTCAATTAAAATTAGTGTTTCACCTTTATCCAACTTGGGATAAAAAATGTTTTTTTTTTTTTTTTTTGATTACTACCTTTTCAGTCCTTATTTTTTTTTGCGATCCAAAAAAAAAATTAAAAAATAAAATTCGGATTACAAATTAAAAAGGAATTTGTTTATCTTAAAGAAAAATATATAAAACTGTTTGGGAAAAGTAATGAATTAACACAAGAGAATTATTTTAAAACTAACAATAAAAACAAGATAATTTATTATTATCTATGAAATTAGAAATATTTTTTTTTTTTTTAAATTATTGTTAATATTATTTGGATTACTACAAATGATATTAAAATAGAGATAGTGGATTTAGAGTTAATAATAGGTGAAGCTGCGCTTAAGTGTTCACCACTATTATTATTTGTTGTAGTTGTTGTCGAAGAGTCTGTTGATTTACTTGATGTTTCAACTGGTGCGCCAGTTGTTGTACCGCTTGTAATTGGAATTGAATAAGGAATTGTATTATTTGAAAAAACTTCAATACCGCACATTGGTATTGAGTACTTGAGATTATCAGATGCCCACTCAATCATGAGTGTAACATCAGTTGAACCACTATTCCAATAGAATGGCCCAAATTTTTGATATTTTTGATAAGGTGAAGAAGGTCTTGAGTATGGATCTTGATATTTGCCATTAATCTTAATTGTGAAAATGGGTAGTGAGTTGACGATGTTGGCTCCAGTGTAATCTGCATTATAAGAGTAGATGAAAAACTTGTATTCTGCATTTGCTGGTAAAGTTAAATTTACTGAACTTTTAATTCCTAATGTAACATCATTTGATAAATAAGATGTTAACATTGATACTTCATCAGTTGCGCTTCTGATAGTTCCAGTTGTAGATTCAGTTACCGTTGATGGAATTGGTGATACTTTACTGTATTTACCAGTTACCTTACATATTCCACTAATCCAACCACATTTAGTCCATTGGTTGCCTAAAATTGATAGTGCTTTGGAAGATGAACTAAAATCTGGAGTTAAATCTATACCAAGGTAAAACAATTGAACACCAGAATCAACTATATAGGTTTGAGCATAATATGGTCCAACAATAGATGGATCATTTGGAGCATATAATAGATTGGATGAAACAATAACTGTATAAGGTCCATTAGCTTTTGGGAAATTGGCAACCTTGGAAATAGGAGAAGCACTTGAAGGGTAATCTATTGATTGAATTACTTCGTTTACAATATATTCTATATTTTGATTTGAACCTAAAAGGTAATCGACGTTTGGTTTAAATGATAATAAAAGTTGATTTGAAGTTATTGAATTTACCATTGGGTTAAAATTATATAATGGATATAAACCAAGGACCCCTTCAAATATATCTAATTTTGTACCATTTACATTAGAAAGGTATAGCTGTGTGGTATATTTCTTTAAGAATAAAGATGAACTAGAATAATGAGAGAAGAGAGAGTTTTTAATTGATAAATAACCACACGAAAATGTTTCAGAAAAGAAAACATAATTTCCTTTGGCAATGGAATTAACAATTGATATCGCATTGTATTTGCCATTTAGAGTGTTTGGAGCATTAGTAAATACTTTCTCATTTGAAGATAGAGAGTTTGCAATATATGGAGAATCATAAAAGATTTCAATGTTTGCTTGGTTTCCGGTTGAACCAAGAGTTAATGATGGTTGCTGTCGAATATACCAACCAAATTTTATATTAATTTTTAGTGGGGGTTGAGTTCCAATTGGATATCTAACACGTACTTCAGTTTCACCTGCAAAGAAATTACTCAAAAAAACAACATTGTTCCAAACATTATTAGTTTTGTAATCAGCAGTGTTATCTTGAGTTAATCCAGAGTGTATACCTATCAGTTTATCTGATGCTAAACCCAATGTTGAATATCTACTTTGAATTGGGATTACATGAATTGCACCTCCTTTGAATTTACCTTCAAATGCATTTCCTTCATATGTAGAGTAGGGTGATGATGTTATTATACCAACATTTATATAATCTATGTCTGGATAGGTTCTATATGATGAAACTATGCTGGTATCCGAGTATAAAGAAATGAACCCATTATAGCTAATATCAAATTGCTCTGTTCCATATAATAATGAAATACCACTGATACCTTTTCTCAATGCAAATGCATTACCAGATATTGTACCAAATGAACGTTTAGCACCAATAAAAGCTCTTGGGATTTCACTTTCTCTTAAAGTATCAATGTAGTCATAATCCATGAACATATTATTCTTAATATTTACTGCTTCTTTATTATGTAATAAAGTTATTGGATATCTATCAGGTATATTTTTTCCATATTTAAGAACATTATAGTTTGAATTTAATATATTATCATCGAGAACATTGCTTGTTGTATGTCCAATATCATAAAAAACACTGTTTTGAATATTAACAATCGATCCAAGAGTAAAAGTCATTGAACTATTATAAAACCCTTTGATAAATACATTTTTAGACCAAGGTCTCATTACAATATAACCACTTCCACCAAATATTTCTCCTATTATTTCACTTGGGGATGCTGCGATAGCACTAGTATAATATTGATCCATTGAATAATTAATATTGTAATTTGGATCATAACTTCCACTCATTCTAAATAAAGGTAATCCTGGACTTGAATAAGAAAAAGGAGTACGGAGGAATGAACCTCCATAAGAACCAGATTTTGATGTGTTCCTTCCTGCCCATATTGACTCAGTGTTAAAACCAATAATGTTAACTGTACCGCCCAAGGAGATAAAAGGAGATGTTTGAAGAGGATCCCAAGATGGGAAATTCCAATATTCAAAAGCGGGTAAAAATATTGTGTGATTAAAACTTGAAGATGGTTTTGATTCAAATACACCAGTTGGGAATATAATTGTTTTGGAGACTGTGTAATATGTATTAGCATTTGGATCAAGAACCAATTTTCCTTTAATAATAATTGTATAAAGCCAACTGACTCTTCCATAAAACGTAACTGTTACTCCTTCTGGAATAACCAAAACATTTTTTAACAATAATAAACTTCCTGAAGGGTTTTCGTTAATGTTTATTGGTGGTGTAAATAAATCAGTGGTAAGAAAGTTTGTGTCACTATATATTGTGCAACTTGATTTGAAAGTGTATTTTACTGTATTTGGATTTGACTCCAAGTCTGGATAAAAATCACCTTTGTAGTTTGGGTTTTCTGGATAAAAATTAATCTTGAAATGTGGCTGCCCATTAATATTTACACGTGGAGAGTTCCAATCGAATGAATAAAGTTCTTGAGAGTAAGTTTCTTATTTTTTTAAATTTATTAAGATTAGTAAATCTATAGGGAAAAAAAAATAAAAAATAAAAACAGAAAATTTTAAATAAAAGTATATACTCTGATATAATATAATGACCAGCGTAACTAATAACTTTATCATTGTAAAGAATAAAATTAATTTCTTTAAAGCGAAATCTGAAAATCAGATATTGTAAATTGTCAAAGGAAATTAAATTAGTTATTTCTTTTCATTTAAATAATATAATTAAGGGGTATAGACTATATGTTTGAAAGGCATCTTTAAAATTAAAGGAAAAAATGAAGAATTAGTATATCATTTTAAATAACTGTTCAATATTTAAATGAAAAAAATATATTTGAATTTTGGTTTTTTAATTTTTAGTTTTTAAATTTTTTTTTATTTTAAAAACAACTTTTTTTAAAATAAAAAATTGCAATTATTAACCACCTATAGCAGAAATGAATATTTCCAGTTTTTAAACGTTTTTTTTTTTATTTTTTTTTTTTTTATTATATTTTTCTACATGATTTTGTGTATTTTTATGTTTTTTTTTTTTTATTTAAATTTTGAAAATTTAATTTTCACTTTTTTTTTTTTTTTTTTTTTTTATCTTGAAATTTTTTTATTTTGTTTTAAGATCAAAAAAAAAAAAAAAAAAAAAAAAATGTTAATTCAATGATTATAAACATCATTTCTGAAATTTAATTTATTTCTTTCCTATGAAATAATAATTAAACACCACACCCCAACCATTAATTTTTTTATTTTTATTTTTATTTTTTTTTTCAAAATCTTCGCATTTTTGATTTTTTTTTTCTGAAATCTTAATTTTTTTTTTTTTTTTTTTTTTTTTTTTTTTTTCACATACGACATTTTTTTTTTTTTTTTCTTATATATTGCTCCACAAGATGAAATTAGAACAAAGGATATTTTTTTTAATATGCCTAGTTATCAACTCTTTCTCTAATTGTAAGTCTACAATAAATTTATTTAATATTTTTCACATTTTTACTAACCTTTTAAAATAAAAAATAAAAAAATAAAAAATAAAATAATAAAATAATAAAAAAAAGGTAGTCTTTTGGTTGCTCCAGATGGTTATTATAACATTTACCGAGAAAATAAAATTGAAAATATTTTAAATTTAAAACCAAATGGTAACAAATCACAAGATTCATATTATCCAGATGTGTGTAGTAAAGCGGTAAAAAATAAAGAAGGTGTAAAAAGTTTTATCTTATCTTCATTCCCTCTTTCAACTAAAGAGTATGCTAACGTTATTGTAACAAAGGGTATGTAGATTTTATTTTTATTTTTTATAGTAAATTATAGTATATTTATAAATATTAACAATAAGCAATTAATTCCTAGGTTCACATATGACATTGGGTGATGGAGAATATCATCAAATATTTAATATCAATAGATTTTTGAATATAGTTTGTGTTGAGGGTTCACTTGTATTTAGTACAAAAGATGTTGTATATATGAGTGCGTTGGTAATATTACCTGGTGGTAATTTTGAATGTATAGATTGCACCATCAAATTTCGAGATCTATATCCAACCAACTCATTAATTGACCCATTTGGTTTTTTACCTGGAATTATTACTTTGGGAGGTTCATTATCTCTTTTAGGAAAGCAAAAAACTGTGTATAGTGCAGTTTTAATAGATGAAAATATATTAGAGGTTCAGGATATTTCATCACTAGATATTTTCAATGGTTATAGTTTATTTATTTTTAGCGAATCATTTCCTTTGGGAAAGGCATCAACTTTTACTTTTAATTCAAATCAAATAAAAGTTTTGGAAATCAAAATACCAAAAACAGATAAAAGCATTAGAGTATTTTTTTATTCAAGATTTTCTACTTTCTCAACTTCAACTACTGCTTCAATTCATATCACAGGTAACTCAAATGTGCATATCGAAAACTTTTATATAGACTCTTTTGGGAGGACAACAAACGATCAATATAGCGATACAGAATTGATTTTCTCTCAAGATGATCCAAATTTAATTACTGGGTTTATAAATGGTAGCAATCAAAGATTTAGAAGTTCTTTATATATAGAGCATTCAAATAATGTTACCATAAAAAATAGTGTTATACTTGAAAATAGAGGAGAAACAAGATCACCATTAATATTCTTTGGTTCAAATGTAAATATATCAGGTAATATAATATCAAGTAAATCTGGCTCAAGTTTAATAGCGCAATATGGAACTGAAAATATTCAATCAACAAATAATTATTATTCATTATCTTTACCACTTTTAAAATCATTAAATTCAACTCTTGATAGTATGGATTATGGAAATGAAGGAAATGGTATTTTTTCGATATCGCCAAAAATAAATTCTATTAATGATATATTCAATGGGCAAATAATAGCAATCAATCATATAATATTATCAGATAGATCAAGTATTACAGGATTTGATAAAGATTGCTATTCACCATGCTATAATGATTCGATAAGAGTTTCAAGTAAAGTTCAACATTCAGTGGAATTTAAAATAACAGGATCAACATTTATTAGTTCATCAAATTACTCTGAAAGTAGTTTTCTTTTTAGAATCAGCGAAACAGGTAGTAAACAAAGTTCATTTTATAAAATAATAAATTCAAATTTAAGTTATCCAATTTCAGTATTGTTAGAAAACAATGCATTTATATTAGATAATGTTTATGGTTTTGGTAATTTTACAATTAATGGTCTTATTAAAAGATTGGATATAATAAACTCAACATTAGATCCTTCTGTAACATCATCAATAAGTTTAAGCAATTTTTCAAAAGCAATTAGTATTCAAAATTCATTTATGGATTATAGATCATTTCAAAAACAAAACAATCAAATCTATGGATCAATTATTACACCTTACCTCTACTATTTCGAAAATACAATGAATCTTATAAAAGTATCAAAAATGTATCCAAATGTAAACCATCAAATTTTAGCAGGTACAGTACTAAATATGGGTATTGAAATTATAATTATAGCACCATTATTTGGGAAAATGGATTGCATATTTGAAGATGAAAGTGGTATTCAAACAATACCATTTAATAAATCAAGTAATTCATGTGTTTTACCATACTTATTTAAAAATGAAGGCTCATTTAATGTACGAGTTACATTATCACTAACGAAATCTTTAGATAATATTATATTTCAAGTATATTTTCCAATGGTTACAGTATTTAATATATATTCATTTTATTCAGGATGGGCAATGATTGATTCAAATATAGAAAAAGAAATAATAATAGATGGTAATATATTTAAAAAAGGTTGTCAACAACAGGTATTAGGTAATTGTACAATATCAACAAATTCAAAGTTAATAACAGGTTTACCAAGTGTAACAGAATCAGACAAACTTAATAGACTATTTTCAAGTGGTATAACATCTATCAACCCATATGAACCTGTAACAATAACAATACCAATTGATAAAGAATCAAAAAAGAATCAAATCCAATTATTTTTCACTCACCAACCAATTGATATAGAAACCAGTCTATTATCAATATATGTAGAGAATCAACCAATATTCCTTTTAGAACCATTACAAAGTAATTTAGATTCAACATTTAAAAATTTAACATTTCATTATGAAAATTCAAAATCATTAGAAAAAATCAAAATTACATTTATAACAAGAGGCGATATTTATTTAACATCTACAGCGATTTATTCATCAACTAACCAACCTATATATAACGAAGTTATTGGTATAAATGAACAATTAAATATATTAGCAATTGTACTACCAATAACGATTTCATTGTTTGCAGCGGCATCAATATTGGCTGGTTATTTAGTAATTAAAAAATATAAAAAACCAAACATGTATTATAATAGAAATACCAATGGAAATATCGGAATGAAGGTTTTCTCAACAAAATTTAAAAGAAGACCCAAAAAGGTAATACCACTTTCAATCCCATTAAGTACAAATAGAATTACAAAGAAATCATTACAATCTTTAGATTCAATGGCTGAAAACCCTGTGATATTACTTTCCATTCCAGAATTGGAGAAAGCCAATGAACCAGAATTTAATCCTGAAAAAACTTTCTTACAAGAATCAGAATTATTAGATTTACCAACACCAAAGGTAGAACCAGAAGAGCCAAGAATTAATATTGTTCCCCTCCCTCGTTTTCCAACCGTATATAAAAAAGAAGATAACGATAAATTATTAAAAGAATTGAATATAACTGGTCCTATCACCTCTGAAAATATTGAATCATTCTTTGAAGTTGATGTTGGTTTGCCATCTTTAATAATAAAGAATGAATCTGAAATCATTCTACAAGAAATTGATTATATTGAAACTGGTGAAATTCAAGAAATGGAAGGTAGCTTTTTGGAAGATAAATCAACTGATACAACCGTTATAGTAACAAAAAGTGATGGTTTACCTAAATTTTTTCAAACCAAAGTCTTTTCCAAACGATTTAATGATATATCCAAATTTGATAATGATTTCTTTGATCTAAAGGAATACATAGTTGAACATCAAGAAGAATCTTTTGAAATACCTTTTATGACCTCGGAAGATGAAGTAGATGAAACCAAAATTAATATAATAGACTTTTTACTCAGTCCCAAATCTAATAAAGTTGCACTAAATATGTATTTAAAATCATTTCAAAATAGAAACCATAAACTTTGTTATGGAAAGTATGGTTCAAATAAAAATTCTATTCTTGTTATTGAAGGCACATCTTATTATTATGATTGTACAGATGTTAGGTTACCAATATCAACACCTCGTAGTAATCTTAATTTTGGAATAACAGATGGTAATAAATGTATAGTTGATAGAAAATATAGAGAAAGGTTACAATATATAAATGTTTATAGTGAACCATTTAGAATTTATACTCTTTTTCCAGATAGTAATGATAATGTAACAATTACAACTTCAGAATGTTGTAAAGAAATAGACCCATTTGGTTCATTAGATGTAGATATATTTGTAACTTTAAAAACAACAACCAAAGTAAGTATTTTAAAAAAAAAAAAAAAAAAAAAAGAATTATAAACTAATTTTTTTTTTTTTTTTTTTTTTTTTTTTTCATAAAAAAAACATAATAATAGTTTAATGAAAAAGTTACAATTCGTTATGAAACTGATGATAAAGAATTAGCATTTTCAACATTTGTTTATTTAAATTTAGAGAGTCAAGTATCATCAAAAATTGATTTTGATGAAATAGTTCTCGAAAAATATTTATCTGAAGGTTCATTTGGAGTTGTATATAGTGCTATTTGGAGATCATCATCAGTTGCGGTCAAATTATTCAAACATCATTATTCTAAAGATGAAATTGATAAAGAAACATCAATTTTATCAAAAATAAAACATCCAAATATAGTTTCATTCATTGGAAGTTTAAATTTTTTAAATACATATGGTATTGTAATTGATTATCATCCAAGAGGTTCTTTAAATTATTATACTCGTAATCAAAATATTAAACTATCAATGGTACAAAATATTAGGTATGTAATAATTAAAATATTATTATTTATTATTATTATATTATTTATTAATTTTTTTTTTTTTTTTAGGATTTCATTGGATATTTCAAGAGCTTGTTCATTTCTTCATAAAAATGGTATTATTCATCGAGATTTAAAACCAGATAATGTTTTAATTGTTTCATTTGATCCAGATTCTTCAATTTGCGCAAAGATATCAGATTTTGGTACTTGCAGAGGTATGTTTTTTTTTTTTTTTTTTTTTGATATATTCAAATTTTTTTTTTTTTTTTTGAATTCAACTAACTATTTTTGTTTTAAATTAAAAAAAGAAATTAATGGAAAGCATGAATTAAACTCAAAAGCTGGAACAACACGTTATATGAGTCCAGAAATTTTAGAAGGTCTTCCATATACATATTCTACAGATGTTTATTCTTTTGCAATCCTTTTCTTTGAATTACTTTCCGGAAGAGTACCATTTAGAGAAATTCCAAAAAGAGAAATTCCAAGATTTGTACGTTTAGGAACAAGACCTCGTTTAGATCAAGATGTATTTGCCGATAATGATATATCATTAATTTTATTAGCTTGTTGGAATCCAAATCCTCGTGGTAGACCAACATTTGATACTTTAATAGATTTATTAGAAAAATTATTAAAAAAATATAAAGAAAGAGCAAAAAGAAATAAAAAAAATCAAAATCAATAATCGTTGGTTATTTTGTATAAATATACATTAAAATAGTGATATTTTATTAAATAAATAAATTGTTGTTATTTTTTTTTTTTTTTTTTTTTTTTTTTTTTTTTTTTTTTTTTTTTTTTGTTAATTACAAAAAGGAATTTTTAAAGTTGATCTTAAAATTAAATTACTTAATTGAACAATTACAACTTCAGGTTTTATTATTGGAATAAAATGAGTTGAATAAATTGAAAATTGAAAAGAGTTTTTTGATAATTTTGATAATTGATGTTGTCTTGAAACCCAAGATTCTGTATCATTAGAATTTGAAACAACCACCATTGGTAAATTACCTAATGGATTATTTGGAATTGATGAAGAATTAAATAATTCATCTAATCTTTGAGAACTTGATGTTAATGTAGACAATTCTTGATGTAAAGCTTTTAACATATTTTGATTTGGGTTTGTAATAATTTTTTGAGTAATTTCAATTGATGGAAATATTAATTTCGAATTATTTGTAAACCAACCTTGATCTTGAGTTAACATACCCTGACCACATATTAATTTAAACATATCATTTGGTAAACTAATTACTGATTCTAATTGTTGAATTTGATTTTCAAGTTGACTATTGAATAAAGGATCGATATAATTTCTAAATGAACTATCAATAGTTAATATACCTTTTATTAATTGTGGATATTTCATAGAAAACATTTGAGCATTTAAACCACCATATGACCAACCAACATAAAAAAATCTTTTATTTTTTAAAAATGGTATTAAATCAATGGATTGTTTTAGCATTGAAACAAAATTTTCAACGCCAAGTGGTTCAGGTGAAAGATCTGACCATCCATAACCATATCTATCAAAGAAACATGCACTCTCGATACCCATTGCAGACATTACTTCTTTTTTTGACATTAATTCAATAACATTACCATATGCGGAAGAAAAGAAAGGAAATCCGGAATCAAAAATTGCAATTTCACCCTTTGAAAAATTTGGATCTTGATTTTTATAACATCTAAAATGCATTTTTAAACCATTAACCATTGGAAAGTAACTTACACCTTTATCATTTTTTCCAATTAAATTTGGTAATGGATAATTTTCATTCATTTGATTATTTGAAAAACAATATTTAATATTACAAATTAAAAATAAAAATAAAATAATTATCATTTTTTTTTTTTTATTACAAAAAAAAAAAAAAAAAAAATTAATATACAAATAAAATAAAATAAATAAATAAATAAATAAAATAAATAAAATTAATATATATAAATAAAAATTAATATATAGATGATTATATATATAAAATATACAAAAATAAATAAATTTTTAATTTAAACAATTACATAAAAATAAATTAATTAAAATTAGTAATAATAAAAAAATAAATTTTAGATATTTTTTTTTTTTTTTTAAATAATAGATAAAATTTTAAAAATAAAAAAATAAATTATTAATAATAATAAAAAAAAAAAAAAAAAAAAAAGAAAAAAAACTATTAATAGAATCTTTTAAATTATTTTGAACAGAAAGATTAAACAATGATTTTTTTATTATTGTTATTGTTGGAAAGATTTATTTTTTTTTTTTTTAAAATTTGAGTGCATCTATTTTTGAAAATTTATGATTTTTTTTTTATTTATAAATTTACACAAATATATTGATATAAAATGAAATTTAATTTGAATCATAATACTACCCCTTTAATAATTTTTTTTTTTTTTTTATTATCAGGGAATGATGATGCAATAAATAACATTTAAAAAATTGGTGAGACCAGAAATAAAAAATTGAGAAACAAAACAGTGTATCTGTTAATGGGTGAGTGTGGTTTAAATTATTACTGTTAATATTTATTTCAAAAAAAAAAAAAAAAAAAAAAAAAAAAAAAAAAAAAAAAAAAAAAAAAAAAAAAAAAATAAAAATAAAAAAGAAATTGATTTATTAATTATTTCATCCAATTCATTATTATTGCTATTTATTTTTATTATCATCTCTCAAAATTGTAAGTGGTTATTTTAAAAATACTATTTTATTTTTATAACGATATAATTATAAAATCTTATTAAAAGTAAACAGGAAAAAATAAAAAAAAAATATATTGGCTCGATCACCAAACAGCGAACCAAATTTTTATAAAATAATAAAAGGAAGGAAAAGTATATATTTTTATTAATTTGTGTCGGTACAATTTAACTTTTTTTTTCTTTTTTTCTTCTTTCTTTTTTTCTATAAAAAAAAAATTAAAAAATATAAAATTAAAAAAATAAAAAGGTTGGAAAAAAAAAAAACAAAAAAAAAAAAAGATTAGGTTTTTTTTTTTTTTTTTCTTTGTCAAGGTAGTTGATGGGTGGTTGTTATTGATTATTAAACTTCGATATCGGCATTCATACTATTTTGTTGAATTTTATTTCTTCTGGCAGATCTTTGATGGATTTGTTTTTCTTCAAGTGATAGTTCTCTTAAAGTTTTTGTCTATATAAATAGATTTTATATATATATCGATTTAATGATGTTAGCAAAAATGATGTTGTCAATAAATTATTTAATAAAATAACTTACATGAAAGTTTTGTTCTTTAATAATTGTATCTCTTCTCTTTTTCTCCCAACCCTCATGTTTGGCACATTGAATCAAACCACAATAACCATTTGGTGAATCTTTAATTGGAAATAAACAGTTTTGATTTGGTTGATTATCGTTATTATTGTTGCTATTATTATTATTGCTATTATTGCTAGTATTATTATTAATATTATTATTGTTGTTGCTGCTATTATTATACAAATTATCTTTTAAATTACATTTTTCTGAATTTGATGACTCAAATTTTAATTTTGCCATTAGAATTGTTTTTTCAAGTTCTGAACTCTTTTTCTCTAAAATTTTAAGTTTATCTTCAACTTCCAATCTCTTTGAAGAAATTAATTTTAATTTTTCAGAGTCTGTATCAGATGATAATAAAAGTTTTTGAGTTTGTTCTGTTGAACTTAATTGGTTATTGTTAGTATTATTATTATTATTATTATTATTATTGGTATTATTTTGTTGTTGTTGTTGTTGTTGTTGTTGTTGTTGTTGTTGTTGTTGTTGTTGTTGTTGTTGTTGTGGTGGTGGTTGTTGTTGTTGTGGTGGTTGTTGTTGTTGTTGTTGTTGTTGTTGTTGTTGTTGTTGTTGTTGTTGTTGTTGTTGTTGTTGTTGTTGTTGTGACTGTGTTTGTGGTTGAAGCGATAGTTGTGGTGGTTGCTGTGGTTGTTGTAATGGTTGATTATTAATGATTACATTGTGAGTTGTAGTAATATTACTTGGAATTGTAATATTTAAATTTTGTTCTTTTTCACGCTGTTCACGATCTCTTTCTTTTTGCTCACGTTCTTTTTCTTTTTGTTCGCGATCTCTTTCCTTTTCTCTTTCCTTTTCTCTTTCTCTTTCCTTTTCTCTTTCTTTCTCTCTTTCTCTTTCTTTATCTTTTTCCTTATCGCGTTGTTCACGATCTCTTTCTTTCTCACGTTCTCTTTGACGTTCTTTTTCTACATTATATTGAGAAGGTGAAGCTGGAGCAGCAGCTATTGCTTGTGAGCCCAAGTTCTTTTGAAAAGTGGCACTCTTGACAATCATATCTTTTGCATTTGCTACACCACAATCTTGACTACAATACTTTGAAGTGGGTAAAGCATTATTGAAACATTTTGCGTATGAACATTTTCTTGGTTTTAGAGTACCATTTTGAGAGTATTTCTCTGGACTTGGTGGAACTTGAGAAAAAAGTATAGGTGAAGATGGTGATAATGGTGATAAAATTGGTGAATTTAAATATTTTTTACTTTCAGATCCAAATAATTTTGGTGAACATACAGCATTAGTAATTAAATTCGGTTTAATAATATCAATATGTTGTGTTAATGGGAATTGTTGTTGTTGGTGTTGTTGTGGTGGTTGTTGGTAGTGATGGTGTTGTTGTTGTTGATGTTGTAATTGTTGATTATATTTTTCTTTATCATCATTTGAAATACTACGATCTTTTTCAAAACGTTCTTTTTCTTTTAATTTCTCTTTTTCTCTTTCATTACGTTCTTTTTCTTTCTTTTTAATACAATTTGCACAAACATAAGATTTAATTCTTTTTGCATCCTTTTCTGAAATATATACACAATCCCCATGATACCACTCATCACAACGATCACAAGCAATCATAAATTTAGTTTTATCATATTTTTTCTGGCAAACACAATAGAGACGATCTTTGTCATCTTTGATGTTGATTGAATTTGCTTGTTCATCTGGACCAGAATCCTCGGTTTCTTGATCAGAATCATGTACATTCATTGGAAGATCAGATACTTTAGTTCTTTGTTTCTTTATTCTATGTTCTTTTCTATCTTTATGTTTATGTGATCTCTTTTTATGGTGATGATGTCTATGTTTATGATGATGATGTCCGCTACCATCACGATGACTATATCTGGATATTTCTCCATTGCCATTTGATGATTGATCATCTTCAATATCAACATCTTTCTCGTTACTATTATGATTATTATTATTATTATTATTATTTTCGTTATTGTTATTATTATTGTTGTTAATAGTTCCGAGAGATCTTTCCATTTCTATCTCTTTTGATAATTGTTCACGAAGCATTTGTTTTTCTCTTTCAATTTGTTGTTGTTTTAACAATTGTTGTTCACGAATCAGTTGTAATCTTTCTCTTTCTTTTTCACGTAACTCACGATCTCTCTCACGTTCACGGTCTCTTTCTCTTTCTTGAGATTTCTCACGTTGCTCACGTTCTCTTTCACGTTGTTCACGTTGTTGTATTTCTAATTGTTCACGATCTCTTTCTCTTTCTTTTTCACGTTTTTCTTTTTCTCTTTCTTTTTCTCTTTCTCTTTCTTTTTCTCTTTTTTCTTTTTCTTTTTCTTTTTCTTTTTCTTTTTCTTTTTCTTTTTCTTTTTCTCTTTCTCTTTCTCGTTCTCTTTCTCTTTCTTTTTCTCTTTCTTTTTCTTTTTCTTTTTCTTTTTCTTTTTCTTTTTCTTTTTCTTTTTCTTTTTCTTTTTCTTTTTCTTTTTCTGTTTCTGTTTCTGTTTCTCTTTCTTTTTCTTTTTCTCTTTCTCTTTCTTTCTCTTTCTCTTTCTCTATTTCTTTTTCCTTTTCTTTTTCTTTTTCCTTTTCTTTTTCAAATTGTATTATTTTATCTTTTTCTTGTAATACATCTTTTTCTTTTGCGTTATTTTGATGATTATTTATAAGTTCTTTTTTAAGATGATTTTTATTTACAGATTTAGTTGATTCATCATCATCAACCAAAATATCAACATCCAAATCTTCTGAGGATGAAATTTTTTTATTATTTTTGTTTTGATTCCCATTTGCTATAATCGGAGCTATTGGTGGTGTTATTGGAAGTAATGTTGTGGTAGATGATAAAGGTGACTCCACTTTCTGTGGTGAATCAATAATAACCTCTTTATCTTCTCCTTCCTCTTTTTCTATTGTAAGTTTTTTTATTGGTGTATTATTTATTGAATTGTTATTTCCATTTTTAATATTATTATTATTATTATTATTATTATTATTATTATTATTATTATTATTATTATTATTATTATTATTATTATTATTATTATTATTTAAATTATCATTTAAATCTATATTATTGCTACTAAATGTAGAAATATTTTTATGTTCAAAGTTTGATTGTTGTTTACTTTGAGTGATTCTTTCTAGTTGTGTTGTTGTTGTTGTTGTTGATATTATTGGTAAAGGTGATGTAGTTGTAGTTGTTGTTGATTGTATTGGTAAGTGTGATCTTGGTGAAGGTATTATTGAATTAGTGGTTGGTGGTGATGTGTTTACATTTATTTTTGGTGACATGGGTTTTGATGATTGATGTGATGTGTTATATAATTTTGGAGATGCTGATTTGGGTGAAGGATCTAATGGTGTTAGAGGTGTTTGTGGTGATGTTTGAGGTGATGTTTGTGGTGTTGTTGTTACTGTTTGTGGTATTGGCAATTCCTCAGACATATCACCGTCATCACCGTCATCGTCATCATCAATTCCAATATTTTTATTTATATTCTTTCTAAACTTTACAACTGGTTTCTCCTCAACATCACTATTTGAAGTATTATCAACTTTATTTGAGATGCCATTAACTTTATTTTTACTTTCTTCTTCATCCACTACTTCAACATCCACATCATCCTCTTCTAAACTTTTTGGTTGGTGTGGTTGTATTGTTGCAACTGTATTATTATCTAAACTTTCATTTTTACTATTATTATCATTAACCAATCTATCTGAACCTTGATTTTTATTATTTTCATTTTTACTATTATTATTATTCTCATTATTATCTAAATTATTATTGTTTAAGTTATCATTGTTTAAACTATTGTTGTTTAAATTATTATTATTATTATTATTATTATTATTATTATTATTATTATTATTATTATTATTATTATTATTATTATTATTATTATTATTATTATTATTATTATTATTATTATTATTATTATTATTATTTTTATTATCTACAAAAAATGGAGTGGGCTTTATAAAATCAGATGAAGCCGATATTCCATTTTGGTGTTGATGATTAGAATGACTTGGAGAAGGTACTCTCTGTTCCATATCTTCTTGTTCAAATGATGAATTTGATGATGTAGATGATGAAAGTTTTGGTGATGTTGTTTCTACACTATTACGACCATCAGAACCATTACAATTAATATTATTACTATTGTTATTGTTATCGTTGTTGTTGTTACCATTATTTTGATGTGGATTGATAATACTAATATTTATTTTACTATTTTGGCAATTATTAGTGTTATTATTATTATTATTATTATTATTGCATGATGGAGGTGATTGTGGTGAGACTAAAACATTTTGATAAAAGTTATAATAAACACTATCAGGAACCAAATGTCTTTTTCTTAGTGGAAGTTTTGAAATTTCAAAAGTTTTAAATGAATTATTATCTTCGCCATTATTGATGTTATTATTGCTATTAATTATATTGCTATCATTATTATTATTATTACTATTACTATCACTATTGCTATTGCTATTATCATTATTATTATTATTATTATAATTATTATTATTATTATTAATATTTATTTTACCATTATTTTGATTATTTACAGCTGTGCCATCAATTTTATTATTTATGGTAATACTATCACTATCACTGAGGTTTTTAATTTCAATAGATGTTGATGTTGATGTTGTAGTTGTAGTTGTAGTTGTAGTTGTAGTTGGTATATTATCATTATTATTATTATTATTATTTATATTATCTAAAGGCTCAGAATTTGAAATTTCCATGTCTTTTTGTTGATGTGATGATTGCTCAATTTGATAAAGATTATAGTGATCCATATTATTATCCTCATCATCATCAATATTGTGACTATAAGACTGTATATTTTGACTATTATATGAATGATCCAATTCCATAGGTATTGTTGAATCATTTGTATGGTGTATTGTCGTGTCTACATTTGAAATTGGATCATATGAAGTTTTCTCTGATTCTGATGAAATTGCGTCAATAAGAACAGATAAATTTGGTGGTAAAATTTCACAATCATTATAATTCATATCTATGTTTTATAAAATATCCAATTAGTATCCATTTTTTTTTTTTTTTTTATTTTCTACCTATATTTATCCAAAATCTCTCTCTCTTCTCTATTTTTCTCTCTCTATTTTTTTCTTCTCTATTTTTTTTTTTATTATTATTATTATTTTTTTTTTTTTTTTTTTTTTTTATTGTACATACCCTCATAAGGATTTTTTATTATAGATGTCTCCAGCTTTGAAAGCTGCGCCATTATATATAAACGTCTTTTTTTTTTTTTTGTTTTTTTTTTCTTTACAGGTTTGAAGAAAAAAAAAAATAAAAATAAAAATAAAAATAATAATTACACAAAAAAGTACGAAAAAATAATTTGTGATGTTTTAATAATAAGGTTTGTTAAAGATTGAAATTTTGTGTGTATATATATATATAATATGTATAAATTAAAAAAAAAAAATGGAGAATTTGATTGTATATATAATGATGAAAATAAATAAATAAAAAAAAAAAAAAAAAAAAAAAAATTCTATGTGATAAATTTAAAAAAAAAAAAAAAAAAAAAAAAAAAAATGTATGTGTGTGTTTTCTATACAGGTTAGAAAAAAAAAAAAAAAAGAGAAAAAAAAAAAAAAAATTTTTAAAAAAAAAAAAATAAAAAAAATAAAATAAAAAAAAAAAAATTAAAAAAAAATAAAATTTTTATTATTTTTTTTTATTTTTTTTTATTTTTTTATTTTTTTTTTAACCAAAACGACATTATTTGATAACACTGTATTGGCAGTGTATATATTAAACAGGCATGTTTAAAATTTTTTTTTAAAAAAAAAAAATTATTTAATTATCGCACTGCGTTTGTATATTTCGATTTAAAAATACCTAAAAAAAAAAAAAAAAAAAAAAAAAAAAAAAAAAACTTGCTGGCAATAATTTAGGAAATATAAGTCCTCAACAATCGAATTCTTCTGAAATATCTCCAACCAATTGAACAATTAAAAAAAAAAAAAAAAAAATTAAAAAAAAAAAAAGATTTATTTATTCAAAAATAAGTTTTAAATTTATTTTTTTAAATTTATTTTTTTAAAATTATTTTTTTAAAATTATTTTTTAAATTTTATTTTTAAATTTTTTAAACAATTGCAGTGTGTGTATATTTTTTAGCTTCTAAATTACTTCCACTACCACTAAAACCTGTACCACCAGAATGAATTTGAATTATTTCATCCTCTGTGTATGGTTTATCACAAACATAGCATGATAATTGTGATGATGAATCTTCTTTAAATTTATCTAAACATGAGCAAAATACATGACCACACCTTTTAAGTAATCTAGTTTTTGTTGAATTTGATAAAACTTTACTACAAATTGGGCAACAATATTGATTGTTACTATCATTTGAATCTGATGATGATGGTTTTACATTTGTAAAATGAACATTTATTAATTGTGCAGATTTTAATGGATGTTTCCCATCTGCTGGACAAACTGTATATGATCTTGGTTTTTCAATTGCCTTATCTTTATTATCTGGTGTTATTACCCAATAACTATTTAATTTAATTTCTTTTTCAACAATTTCTTTTTTTTCTTTATCTTTATTATTTACATCTGAAGTGGTGGTAGTTGTAGTTGTGGTAGTTGTTGTATTATTATTATTATTATTATTATTATTATTATTATTATTATTATTATTATTATTATTATTATTATTATTATTATTATTATTATTATTATTATTATTATTATTATTATCATCATTACTACCAATACCTTCTAAAGTTATAACATTCTTTTCAAATTCTTTTATTGAATCTTGATGTTGTTTTTCTTGTTTTTGATCTTGTTCATATTTTAATTTATTTTGATATTGTTCCCACTCTTTTTCTTTTATTTTAATCAACTTTTTTTGGTCAATTAATGATGTTAAGATACATTCTTTACAGTATAGGTGCCCTTTATTACAAATTACAGGCATAATTACATCATTTAAACATAATGAACAACTATCAAAATTCTTTATTGAATCTTTTCCTAAACGTTCTGTAGTTGTACCATATTTTAATAATTGTCTTTCATAATTACTAAATTTTCCACTATTACTACATGAATGCTTTTTTTTTTAAAAAAAAATAATAATGTTTGTTAGTTTTTTATACTTTAATATGGAAAAAAGAAAAAAAAAAAAAGAAAAAAAGTAAATAATATTGAATAATTACCTTTGAATGTCTTGGCATTTGATTTTAAACTTTTATTTGAGAAGTTTTTGGAATGAAAAAATAAAAAAAAAAAAAAATGAAATGGAAAAAAAAAAATAAAAATATAATTTGTTTGCGACAGTAAAAATTTAAAAATAAAAAAAAAATAAAAAAAAAAATAAAAAAAAAATATTCCATGTTTTGACTTTTAAATTGAAAAAATAATAATATGTAAATAAAAAAAGAATTATTTTTTTTTTTTTATTTTTTTTTTTTACAATTATAACCAAATATAGTAATAATATTGGTTTTTTTTTTTTTTTTTTTTTTTTATTTTAGGTTACACATAAATTGGAATTGAAAGTTTTTTTTTTTTTTTTTCAATTTAAAATTACAATAAAAAATGTGATTTCTTTTTTTTAACTATCGGCAGCCTTTGCTTTAATTTCACCTAATAATGCAGAGTGATTGTTTGGTTTAATTGTAGTATTTTCATTAATCTTTGGTGCAGATTTATCATCAGTCTCAGCGTGTTTTAATTTAGCACCTTGTTCAACCTCGGAAAGTAAACTTGCGTGATCGTTCTTCTTAATGTGGACATCTACGTTTTGGTAAAATATAAAAATTAAAAAATTAGTTTAAAATTTAATTTATTAATTTATTTATATAACGGGATATTTACCAGAACCAATCTTTGGGGCACTCTTATCTTGGGTTTCGGTGTGTTTTAAATCAGCACCTTTGTTGATTTCAGCTAATAATGGATTTGGGGCAGACATTGTGTGTATATTTATATTTATTTATAATTTGTATGTTTGTGAGTTAATTAAAAAATTAATTTTTTTTTTGGGTTTTTATTAAAAAAAAAAAAAAATAATAAAAAATTAAAATTAAAAAAAAAAAATTAAATAAAAATTAAAATTAAAAAAATTAAAATTAAAATTAAATTCATTGAAAATCAAAACAGTTGGCTTGATTTGTGTTATTAAAAAAAAAAATATTTTCTTTTTTTTTTTTTTTTTATTTTTTTAATTTTTTATTTTTTATTTTTTTGGTTTTTTTTTATTATCAATTCAATTTGGAAATTCAGCCCCAGTTCAAAGAAAATTATTGACAATGAAAATAAGAAATAACAATTTTTTAAAATAAATGGAATTTTGTTTGGAAATTATAGTTACTATAAACCAAATTATTTTTAATAATTGATTTTTAAATAAAGAAAAAAAAAAAAAAAAAATATATATTTAGTAATAAAATTTTAAATAAAGAAAAAAAATATTTAATAATTAATTTTTAAATAAAGCAAAAAAATAATTTTAACAATTTTTTTTTTTTTAATACAACATTTTTTTTTTATTTTATTTTTTTTTTTCGTTAATAAATAATTTAACATTATAATTTATTCTTGAGCTTTTGATTTGATTTCGCCTAATAAAGCAGAGTGGTTGTTGGATTTGACGGTGGCACCTTCAGTGACTGGAGCTGAACGATCTTGAGTTTCAACATGTTTTAATTGAGCACCTTTTTCAACTTCACCAAGTAAAGAAGAGTGATCATTCTTTTTGATTGGAACGTCTGTTAATTTTATTATTTTGGATATTAATTATTTGGAAATATTTTTTTTAAAAAAAAAAATAAAAATAAAACAAAATAAATAAATAAATATAAAAAATTTTAAAATAAAATATTACTTTCAATTATTGGGGCACTCTTATCTTGGGTTTCAGCGTGTTTTAAGTCAGTACCTTTGTTGATTTCAGCTAATAATGGATTGGCAGTGGTAGACATTATGTTAATTTATATTTATTTATTTATGATTTGTTGTTAAGGAAAATTAAAATAAAAATTTTTGAAATTTATATTAAATCAAAAACCAAAAAAAAAAAAAAAAAAAAAAAAAAAAAAAAAAAAAAAAAAAAAAAAAATCAAAAAAAAAGGCAACTGTTTCAAATAATAAAAAATTTAATTAAAATAATGTTTGATATTTTTAAAAAAAAAAATGATAAAAAATGAACTTCTGAAATAGATATTTTTTTTTTTTTTTTTAAAAAAAAATTTATTAGAAAAAAAAAAAAAAAAAAAAATTAATAATAAAAAAAAAAATGTATATGAAAAAAAATTTATATATAAAAAATTTTGAATACAAAAATGAATGAACGATTATAAAATTATTTTAAATATTATTTATTAGTTATTATTTTATTTTTTTTTATTTTATTTTTTTTTTATTGATAATAGTATGGATTATTTGTTCATTTTCAACTAAAATAATTTTAAACCCACCCAAGATCCACAAAAAAAAATTTTCAACCCATTTTTTTTTTTCAAACCATCCAATTTTTTTTTTTTATTTTTTTTTTTTTTTGGTATAAAAACATTCACTTTTTTTTTTTTTATTTTATCAATCACAAACAAAAATAAATACAAATATAAATATAAATAAACATAATGTCTACCACTGCCAATCCATTATTAGCTGAAATCAACAAAGGTACTGATTTGAAACACGCTGAAACCCAAGATAAGAGTGCCCCAATAATTGAAAGTAATATTTTATTTTTTAAATTTATTTAATATATTCCACCCTCTCCCCCCCCCCCACCCACACAAATAATATTAAAAAACTAATCCAATATTTTTTTTAATAAAATAAAAAATAATAATAATAATTAACAGACGTTCCAATCAAAAAGAATGATCACTCTTCTTTACTTGGTGAAGTTGAAAAAGGTGCTCAATTAAAACATGTTGAAACTCAAGATCGTTCAGCTCCAGTCACTGAAGGTGCCACCGTCAAATCCAACAACCACTCTGCTTTATTAGGCGAAATCAAATCAAAAGCTCAAGAATAAATTATGAAAATCGAATAATATAATTAAAATTATAATAAAAAGGGTTTTAATTAATGTATAATAAAAAAAAAAAAAAAAAAAAAAAAAAAAAATTTATTTATTTCTTTCTATTTATTTATTTCTTTTTTTAATAAATGTTTTATTAAAACTAAAATTGATTTTTTTTTAAAAAAAAAAAAAAAAAAAATTATTTGGATCAAATTGAATATTTCCAGGTTTTAACCCAATTTTGTGAAAGTCTTGGAAGAAAAAAAAAAAAATATAAAAAAAAAAAAAAAATAATAATTTAAAAAAAAAAAAAACTAATTTTAGAATTTATTTTTTAGTCAAATTTACAGAGGGTCCCTTATTATCGATTGGTTGATTATCAATTGGAATTACAGAAGTGTTTGGATAATTGTAATAAGGTTGATTAGACATTTGTTGTTGTTGTTGTTGTTGTGGTTGTTGTTGTGGTGGTGGTAATGGTTGACCATTACCTAATTGTTGGCCTTGACCAGGATATAAATATTGTTGTTGTTGTTGTTGTTGTTGTTGTGGATTAGTACCATTATTATTAGGTTGTGTAGAATAATAATAATTCATTGGAATATAATGAGAAGGTTGTTGAGTTTGATTTGGACCATATGGGTCAGGATGTGGAACTGGTTGTTGAATATTTGCGCTATTTGGAATTGTCAATTCACACCAAATCTTTTGTCTAGTTCTATTCTTTCTATTTCTAAAATCAACATATTTTAATGTCCAACCAATTCCATGTTCATTTGTATATTCAGTATGACATTTTTGGACTGCGTATGATAAATTTTTTAAATACTAAATAAAAATTATTAATTAATAAATTATTTATTTATTTATTTATTTAATTATATATTTAAACCTCTTACCTTTGATTTAATAGTTGCCAAAGCAATTAAAATATAAATAAAAGAAATACCTAAAATAATTATACCAATATACCAATAAATTGGAGTGAAATCTGAATTTTTATGTCTTTTACTTTCACCAACACCAAACATGATTGCTCCTACAACTACTGAAGGAATAAATGATACAATTTGACCAATATAGGTATATTTTGAAACGTTTTCTAAATATTTTATAGTTTTATGATATTTTTCATTTGTTACATATGGTACTAGCTCAATTGGCATATCTCTTTGAAATCTTCTTTTCAAATATCCAATCCTTTTTGATTTTATTATAACTTGATATGGTGATGATGTTGGATAAATAAATTTTTGTGGTTGCATTTTATTATTATTTTATTTATTTATTTATTTTTATTTTTCTTATTTCTTTCTTTTTTTTTTTTTTTTTCTTTTATACAAGTTTTTTTTTTTTTTTTTTTTTTTTTTTTCTTTTATATATAAAGAGTTATTTATTAAAAAAAAAAAAAAAAAAGATAATAATAAAAATAATAAATAAACTTTATATGGAGTATGTGAGTGTTAAAGAGTGATTATATAATTTTTTTACTTTATTTTTTTTTTTTTTTTCTATCTTTTTTTTCTATCTCTTTTTTTCTATTTTTTTTTTTTTTTTTTTTTTTTTATTATTTATATATATAGTTTTGAATAGTTAAAAAAAAAGATAATATGATGTATTTGGATAATCATAAAATATTTATATATAATTAAATTTTGAAAAATTTTTTATAAAGTTTAATAAAAATAAAATAAATTAAATTAAATTAAAATTATGTGTGAGTGAGTGTGGGTGGGGTTAACTTAAGGGTGGTGTAATTTATTGGTTTATTATAATATGTGCACATATGTATTATTAATGAGTATTTGAAAAATTGTGCCTTTTAAATTTCTTATATTCATATAGGATGATGTGTAATATATTAAAATATATTATTTTTATTATTACTATTTTTTTTTTTTTTTTAAACTATTAGTGCATTTGTTTTTTTTTTTTTTTTTTTTTTTTTATTTAATTTTATTTTTTTTAATTTTTTTTTTGTATTTTTTTTTTTGCCAGATAGGTTTGCAAAAAAAAACAAAATTTCAAGAAAAACTTTTTTTTTATTTTTTGACATTTTAATTTTTTTTTTTTTTTATTTATTTTTATTTTTTTTTTTATCTTTATCAATATTTTTGGATGTTTTTTTTCCATATTTTCGAAATAAAGACTCTCGAATTTAGCATCAAAAAAAAAAAAAAAAAAAAAAAAAAATCAATGCAAAATCAAAATCTTAAATCTTCAACCATATCATCATTACCTTCATCCAACTTTGAATTTTGGTTTCTTTGGTAATTTTGTAGTTGTTTTTGATTTTTTAGTTGGTTTTTTTTCTTGTTCTTCATTGTATAATTCATTTGTTTTTTTGATTAAAAAAATTTATAATAAAATAAAAAAAAAAAAAAAAAAAAGTAATAAATATTTAATTTAAAATTTTAATTCTAAAATAAATAAAAAAAAAAACAATAAAATAAATTAATAAAATAAGAAATTAATAAAATTTAAATAAAAAAACAGTTATAAAAAATGAATGATAAATAATTGAATTATAAAAATAATATTTTTGACTAAAAAAAAAAACTCAAATATAATTTTTAAATTTAATTTATTTTTTATTTGAATTAACTTTAATTAAATAATTTTTTAAAACTAATAATAATTGATCAATTTCTTGTTTCGTAATTGTTAAAGGTGGACAAAAACGAATTACATCATCACCAGCATTAATGATTAAAATTTTTTGAGATTTAGCATATGAAACCAAATCACTTACATTGTGATCCAATTGAATACCAACAAATAGACCACCAACTGTTCTAATTTCTAAAATTGAATTTGGGAATTGATCTTTTAATTTCTTTAAACCATCAGTTAAATATTTACCTTTTTCTTGAACCTCTTTTAAGAAGGATGGTTGTGAAATACGTTCAAAAACATATTTACCAACTTCACAAACCAATGGACCACCACCAAAGGTTGTACCATGATCACCTGGTTTAATTTCAGAGGCTACTTTATCGCTGACTAAAACTGCACCAATTGGTAAACCACCAGCCAAAGGTTTTGCCAATGTCATTATGTCAGGTTTACACTTTTCAGTATCGAATCTGGTATGAGCCCACAATTGACCTGTTCTACCAATACCACATTGAACCTCATCGACAATTAACAAACAGTCATTCTCTTTACAAAGTTTATAAAGTTGTTGCATGAATTCCACGGTGGCAGCTTCGAGACCACCTTCACCTTGAACCGGTTCAATGATAACGGCACAGGTTTTACTCTTTGACATTAACTTTTTTACACTTTCAATATCGTTATACTCTGCAAAGTGCACACCTGGAACCAAGGGACCATAGATTTCTCTATACTTGGATTTGTGTGTGCAACTAAGTGAGCCCATGGAACGACCAGAGAAACCATGTGAAAATGCTATGATTTCGTGTTTGTCAACTCCACCCTTGGCAATACCAATCTTTTTTGCAAATTTCAATGCTGCTTCATTTGCTTCAGTACCAGAATTTGCAAAGAAAACCTTATCGAATATTGGTGTACTTGCAATCATTGATTGTGCTAATTCAATCGCTGGTTGATTATAGTAGAGATTTGAAAGATGAGTTAACTTTTTCGATTGATTTGCTACAACTTCACTCCAACCATCATTACTATGACCTAATGCATTCACTGCTATACCTGCACCAAAATCTAAATATTTATCACCTTTCATATCATATAACCAACTATCCTTACCATGAGTGAATACAATATCACTAACACGTCCATAGGTATTCATTATAACATTATCATGTAATTTAATATAATCTGATGTACCATCTTTATTATCTCTATCTAATTTAACATTTGTAATACCTTCTTTAAAAATTGGTTTACTTGAATAATTTATTTGATAAATTGATTTATTAAAACAATTTTTAATTTTATTAATTTTATTTAATTTATTAAACATTATTTAATTAATTAATAATTATTCTTTATTATTATATATATATTTGTTTAAAAAAAAAAAAAAAAAAAAATGAAAATAATTTTTTTAAAAAAAAAAAAAAAAATTTCTTTCTAAAAAGTATGTATTAGGAGTGTTCACAAAAAAAATAAAAAAATAAAAAAATAAAAAAAAATAAAAAAAATAAAAATAAATAAAATTTAAAATAAAAAAAGATTTTCCAAAATAAAAAAAAAAAAAAAAAAAAAAAAAATCTTTGAAAACATCAATATTTTTATTTGTTTATTTTATTTTATTTTATTTTATTTTATTTTATTGCCAACAAATACATTGTTTTTTTTTTATTTATTTTTTATTTGTAAAATTTAAATATCAATTGAATCTAATTCAATTTCCATTTTATTATTATTATCATTATTATTGTTATTGGTAATTATTGTATTATCAGGTTGTGATAAATTTTTACTATTAAAATCATCACCATAATTTTTTCTTGTACTATTATTATTATTACAAACACCACTATTACTACTACTACTACTACTTTTTATACCAGATGTATCACCACCACCACCACGAGTTGATGATGAAACAGTTGTGATTGATATTTTACTTTTAATTTTAGTAACAAAGAATGATTCAGTCCAAGCGTTTCTAGCAATTTCAGAAGTACCAAAAATTCCAAAAAATAAAATTCCAAAGAATCTAATTAAAAAGTAAAACATAAAGTAAGAATTAAAATTTGGACCAACTGTATAACATTCATCTAATGGATTTTCACTAGTTAATAAACATAAAATATAATCTTCAACACCTTTTTTATAAAAATCATATTTTGATTCAGAATCAAAATAAAATACAAATAAGTAAATTAAAGATGCTGAAACTGTAACTACTAATACAAATGGTTTAAGTTCTCTAATTACAACTTTACTATCTTTTAATGATACATTTTTAGATATCTAAAATAAATGAAAAAAATTAGTTTGTTAGTTATATATTTTATTATTTTTTTTTTTTATTTTTTTTTTACTTACTTTATAAATTTCAAAAATTACACCACAAATACTTAAAACACCTAATAAAAGTGCAATACCACATGGTATCCAAAAGATTGCAACAACATACCATCTATCTCTCATCCAACATTCTAAGAAACCATTTCCACCTTGAAATTTTTTAGCTGATGCTAAAATTATTAAAGTTACTACAGTGAATGATAAATTACCAATCAAAAAATAACGAAAATTTGGTAATTTAAATTGCTTAATTTTTGAATATAAAACAATTCCCATCGTCATTGACCAAAGAACACATAATGTTATACCAATATGAAAGATTGATCCTGTGAATCCACATAGTGAATCAACACGTTGTGTGGCAACTCTACCTGGTTCTGGACATAACTGTTTTTCAATTCCGACACCATAATTAATAATATCACTTAAATAGATAAACGAGCTTCCAATTGCCATTAATGCAATGCATACATTGTATTTTGATTTTTTTTTAATTAAGAGCCCAAATGTAATAACATTGAAAAGTGATAACACAAAACTTATTGATGACATTGCTTTTGACATATTAATAACACTATCCATTTGACGTTTTGTGTAATTTGGTATTGGACATGGCAATACACAATTGGTGGGCGTCAAATATGTGTAGCCCCTTTTCTCTGCATATTGGGGATCTGTGGAATTTTTCAATAGTAATGGGTACGGACATGATTCTAAAAATCCAACATTCTCTTGCACCTTATTCTTTTCATAATTTATTTCTGTGTCTATACATGGCACCATATACATACCGCCATTGGCAGTGTACCCATATTTAGTTAAATTATAGAAAGTTCCAATTTTTGGGAACAAAAAACTAATAGAACAGTCAATTTGTATAGCAAGTTGAGGACACCCAATTAACATTCTTTCACAAACTGATTTACACACTCTTTGTGGTAACGATATATTATAACCTGGTGTTATTTTTGGTGTTGTTTCAATACATGGTGATAATGCTGAATCACACATTCCAAATTCTATAAAATTTAAATCTTTACAAATTCCTTGTGAAAATGTTAAAGATTGAAACCCTTTTTGTAAAATTGGTAATGTTGAAATTTGTGATAATTTATCAATACCACCACCACCACCACCACCTGGTGTCGTATAAATACTTTCACTATTAGATAATCTATTCTTACATAATTCATCACCTATATATGATGTACAAATTGAACTTTCGTCAACAATTCCAAATCCATAATCATTTAAACTATTTTGACAATTTACTAATATTAATATTAATTTTAAAAATATTAAATAAAATTTAAATTTATTAATCATTTTTTATTTTTTATTTTTAAAAAATTTTAATAATAAAAATAAATAAATAATAGATTTATTAATTTTTTTTTCTTGTACTAGCAGGAAAATATTTGTATTCCAAAAAAAAAAAAAAAAAAAAAAAAAAAAAAAAAAAAAAAAAAAAAAATAAAAAAAAAAAAATAATTAAAAAAAAAAAACCATTAAACCTTTAATTCGTACGATTAATCAAATACCAAGTTTTTTTTTTTTTTTTTTTTTTTCACAAGATTATGAATAAATCATCCATTATTATAAAGAGTAGCCATTGCAAGCCATAAAAAAGTGGAAAAAAAAAAAAATTTTTAAAATTAATAAAATCTTCTGAAAATTCCCAATTACTGGAAAATACTCTGCCCAATAATTTGTTTTTTTTTTTTTTTTTTTAAATTGAAATTAGTCTATTATCTGAGATTAATATAAAGAATAATAATTGGAGGAGGGAAAAAAAAAAAAAAAACAAATAATTGGCACTTAAAATGAAGATATGATTGGTGACAAATCTAAAAGATAAAAGAAGAAAAAAAATTAAAATTAAAATTATTTGCTAATCCTTAACCAAAATAAAAAAAAAAAAAAAAAAAAAAAAATGGATTAGATTCGTAATTTTATATTCATTTTAGCAAAAAAAAATCATTCTCAAAAACTTTACTGATTTTTTCTTAATTTTTTATTTTTTTTTTTTTTTCTTTATTTTTTTTTTTTTTTTTCATTTTTTTTTTTTTTTTTTTTTTTTTTTTTTTTTCATTTTCATCATTAATTAAACCAAATATTAATTTTCATTATTTTAATTTTAATTTTAATTTTTTTTTTTTTTTTTTTTTTACAATAACTGCAATTAATTTAACATTAGAAAAATAATAAAAATAATAAAAATTAAAAAATAAAAAATAAAAAATAAAAAATGAAAAGAGTACCAATATTTAAATTATCAACATCAACTTTATTTCAACAAGATCATAAATTAGAGGTATTAACACATGGTTTAACATCAACACCAACTATTGTTAGTAGTAATAATAATTTAACCTCACCAAATGGTAGTGATAATATAACAACTACCACCACCACTACAACAACAGATACATTACAATTACCACCAATATCATCATTATCAATATCACCACCAACTACACCAAATAAAGTTAATAATAATAATAATAGTTTAACAGAAATACCATTATCATCATCACCAGGTGGTAGTTTAACATTTGATCACTTTTGTAATACATGTTTATTAAGATTCACAGATAAAGAATTAAGAAATGTTCATTATAGATCAGGATTACATAGATATAATTTAAATTTACGTTTATCACATTTACAACCAGTGACAGAGGAAGATTATAATGTATTAATTGAAAATGTTAAAAGATCATCAGAAGATAGTAGTAGTAGTGATGATAATTCAAGTGGTAGTGAAAAAGAGAATAATAATAATAACGATAGTGATAGTGATAGTAATTATGTATCAACTGATGAATCATCATCATCGTCAGATGAAGAATACTTATTAAGAAAAAGTAAATTATCAGAGAACCAAGATGTTTATGATGAAGAATATTATTATAAAACTCAAGGTTATCAATTTTTAGATTCATCAGTTGAAATGAATGATCCAAAATTAAAGATAATTCAAAAGGATTTAAAATTACAATTATCAGTTTGGAAATGTTTATTAGGACCAACTACAATGTTTAAACAATTGTCATTACTTCCAGAGGGTTCAGATCAACAAAAACAATTATTGTCCACTATAATTGGCAATTTCAAACAGTATGTCTTGTCAAAGGATTTGAAATGGGTTGTACTACTTTGCTCGGGTGGTAGATTCGCAGGTGCCGTTTATTCAGGTGGTAAATGTATTGATCATAAGACTTTTCATCGTTACACTATGAGAAAGAAGCAAGGTGGTTCTCAATCTAAAAAAGACAGTGAAGGCGGTAATAAGAAATCCGCTGGTGCCGGTATACGTAGATACAATGAAAAACGTTTAAAAGAAGAGGTTGCTCAACTTTTGTCAACTTGGAAAGACGAAAATCACTTCAAACAATGTTCACACATTTTCGTATTCGCACCAAAAGGAAACACTCGTGATATCCTCTTCCCACCTGGCAGTTTCCTCTCACCAGATGATGAAAGAATAAGAGTTATCCCATTCCCAATCATTAGACCAACTTTCTCTGAAGCTCAAAGAGTTTCAACTTGGATTAGTTCAGTTGATATAGAATTATTTGATGAGGAGAAATTGGAATTGGAAAGAAAAGAACAAGAAAGAAAACTTAAAGAAAGACAAGATAAATTCGATCATGAACAACGTTTAAAAGAAAAAGAAAAAAGAAGAAAAGAATTTGAATTACAACAACAACAATCTGTCGAAGATGATAAAGAAGATGAAGATGATCAAGATGAAAAACCAAATCAATTATTTTTAGCAATTAAAGAAAAAGATTTTGAAAAAGTTAAATATTTATTAGAAAAGGATGATAATTTTGAAATTCCATTACCATTTGAAGAGGAATCCACCACCACCACCTCGAGTAATAAGAGAAAACAAAATTTAAATTCACCAATATTTATAGCGGTTGAAAATGGTGATGTTAAAATGACATCTTATTTATTGAAACAATTATCAAATGATGATATTAATCAATTGAATCCACGTTGGGATTTCATTACACCATTACACAAAGCTGCAATCGATGGTAATTGTGATATGATAGAATTGTTATTAAACAATGGTGCCGATCCAACATTATCAGGTGGTTTACGTTCTGATGTACCTTATGACTGTTCATCAAATCAAAAAACAAGAGACACATTTAGGGAATGGGCTGGTGACCATTTGACAACTTCGAAATGGGATTTCTCAAAAGCTCATATCGTGCCTCTAACTAAACAAATGAAACAAGAGAAAGAGGAAAAGATAAAACAAAAAAGAAAACAACAAAGAGAGAAAGACAAAATTAAAAAACAAAATGAAAAGGAATTACAACAACAACAGAAATTAGATGAATCTCAAAAACAACAAAAATTAGATGACCTAAATTTAGTCAATCAATTGGAACGTTCAAAACTTTCAAAAGAATCACAATTATCTCAAAGAGAGAAGCAAGCTCTAGCTGCTGAACGAAGGTATGGTGGAGTTACTTCCATTATTTGTGACAATTGTAAAAATTCTATACCTGGTACACCTTTTGAAAGATTGGTTTTTAAATATTGTTCAACTCAGTGTGTTTTATTACATAAAAAAACTTTAACAAAATAAATTTTTAATTATCTTTTTTTTTTTTTTTTTTTTTTTTTCCTCTAATCTAATAATCAACATCATTTTCCCATCCATTTTTATTTTTATTTTAATTTTAATTTTAATTTTAATTTTTATTTTTATTATTATTATTTATTATTCTCTTGGGACTTTCCAATATTTTCATTAAATACAATTTTAGTAAAAAATGGATAACGCTTCCAAATATTAACAATTCCTCTTGAATTTTACCTATAAACTTTACATTTATTTAATTATTTATTTAATAACAAAAAAAAAAAAAAGGTTAATAATTATTTTATTATTATTTTTTATTTTTTTATTTTTTTGTTTTTTAAAAAATTATATTACCAATAACACCATTATTTTTATTTTTTTTATTATTTTTGGTTTTTTTTAAGAGGGTAGTAAGATATAAAAAATTAAGCACTAATGTGGTGAAAAGTAATTTCATGTGGAGCTGGTTGGTTGGTAATCTATTTTTTAATTTTCTAACCCAAAAAGGAAGAAAGAAAGGTATAAAAGAATGTTTTAAATTTAGAAACCAAAAAAGTTTCAATATAAATACAAAAAAAAAAAAAAAAAAAAAAGTTTTTTCATTCACTCATTCATTCATTTAAAAAATAAATAAATAAAAAAAAAAACAAATAAATAAAATTATTTTTCAACTCAAACAATTAATATTAATAATATTAATAATAAAAATAATAATAAAACTAAATAAATAAAATGTCATTATGTAATAGATCAAATTTAGAAGCAATTGTTAAAGGTATTCAAACCAATAAAATATTAGAAGTATTTGATAAATATTATCATGATGAAATTGTAATGTATGAAAATGGTGATTCAACAAATCGTGTTGGTAAAGCTGCAAATCGTATAGCTGAAGAATCTTTTGTAAATAATTCAATTATTCATGAAGCAAGATTAATAAAGTTAATCGCTGATGGTGACAATACAGCATATGAAATGTTCATGGATTTCACAAATAGTGGACACCGTATCAAAGAAAATCAATGGGCATTCCAACATTGGTCAAATGGTTTAGTCATTAAAGAAGAGTTTGTCAAAATTAAAACACCACCAACACCAGAACCAACAAATAATATAAAATCAAATTTAGAAGCAATTATTGAAGGTACTCGAGATAATAGAATATTAGAAGTATTCGATAAATATTATCATCCAGATGTAATTATGTATGAAAAAGGTGATCCAACTAATCGTGTTGGTAAAGCTGCTAATCGTAAAGCTAAAGAATCTTTTGTAAAAAAAGGAAGAATCAATGAAGCAAAAGTATTACAATTAATAATTGATGGTAATGATACAGCATATCAAATGTATATTGATTTTACATATTGCGGAAATCGTATTCAAAAGACTCAATGGGCTGTTCAACAATGGTCAAATGGTTTAGTTATCAAGGAAGAGTTTTATTAAACATTTTTTTAAAAAATGTTCACAACCCTAAAAATAAAGAATATACATATTTTTTATCAACTTATTTAAATATATTTTTAATTATTAATTTCATTGATTTTATATTTATGATTTAATTATTTATCATTCATTTTTTGTAATTCTTTTTTATTCTGAGTAAGAACAAGAGGAATATATTTTATATAAAAGAGATTTAAAAAAAAAAAAAAAAAAATAAAACAAAAAAAAATTTTTTTATAAAAAAATCTAATAAAAATTAAAAAAAAGAATTTTATTTTTATATTTAAAGAATGCCCAAAACTTCAAATTGGTCTCCAGCTGAAGATAATTATATTAAAAGCGAATTATTAAAAAAACCTTCTTTGGTTGCCGACGATATTCTCAATAATTTAAATATTAATTTCCAACAAAAAAGAACCAAAACTGCGTTAACCCAAAGGATAAAGAAAATTTCATCAGATTTAAAAAGTCACACAATCACCGTTCAAGTCCCTTCTGCATCTACTGCACAGACAATACCAACAATAACACCACCACAACCACAATTACCAAACCCAAATGACAATGAGGAAGAATATTCAGATCCATCAGAATCGGAGTCAGATGAAGATTCAAAATCCAACTCTAGCCTCAAAAGAAAGTCACCACTAAAGAAACAAAAACTACATGATTTGAGTAAAGCTTACCAAGGTAAACTATTATTATTATTATTATTATTTTTAATTAATTAATTAAATTCTCTCTTTTTTTATTTATAAACAAAACTATAGAACCAACTGAACATCTTCATACTCCATTGGAATTCTTCGGCACTCAGAGATTAAAATTAAATGATCCCATCATTTTACCATTAGAAGATGGATCGTTTAAACTTGTTTTTGGTTATCCACCTTTTGATATTGAAATAATTGAGGTTAAATATTTGGGTGATGGTAGAATTGGAATAAGATACCATGTCTTATTACCATCAAGAGAAGATCTAGAAACAATAGTTGGTTATGATTATTCATCCAGATGGTATATTAAATATGATTGTCTACCACTCAAAACCACAAGCTTTCACTTTCTTCATCACTCTGCCTCTACAAAAGAACAAGAAAAATATCAAAGTTGTAAAATCGATATTGAAAAAGATATAAAATATTTTTCAATAACAGTTACTCCAAAAGCAGTTGAGAAAATAGATTTAGATGAATGGATTGACTCCTAAAATAAATATAAATTAATTTAAAAAAAAAATAAAAAAAATAAAAAAAATAAAAAAAAACAATTTTTTTTTTTTTTTTGCCAAATTTTTTTTTTTTTTTTTTTTTTATTTTTTTTTCATTTCCAGCATCTCTATTTTTAAATTTTTCTTTAATGTCAAATTTGAATGTTTGAAAAATAATACTAAATAAAAAACAAAAAAAAATATTCAAGATTTAGTTCATTTATTTTATTTGATTAAAAAAAAAAAATAGAAATTAAATCTTTCAGTTTATTCTTAGTTTTTTTTTTTTTTTTTTTTTTAAATCTCTTGTGGTCCCATAAAATTTTTTTTAAAAACTTTTTTTAAGGCCTTCAGGTGTTTTTCATTTTTTTTCATTTTTTTTTTTCAAATCAAAATTTATTTATAAACACAAGAATGGTTGAGAACGACAACCAGATAACAATAAAAACTATAAAATGTAAAAAAAAATTTATTCATTCATTAAATTATCAAATTAAAAATACATATAAAGCAAACAAATAAATAAACAAATAAATAAAATGTCATCAAATAATAGATCAAATTTAGAAGCAGTTATTAAAGGTATTCAAACCAATAAAATATTAGAAGTATTTGATAAATATTATCATGATGAAGTTGTAATGTACGAAAATGGTGATTCAACTAATCGTGTTGGTAAATCTGCAAATCGTAAAGCTGAAGAATCTTTTGTAAATAATGCAACTATCCATGAAGCAAAATTATTAAAAACAATCGTAGATGGTGATAATACAGCATATGAAATGTATATGGATTTCACATATGGTGAACATCGTATTAAAAAGAATCAATGGGCATTCCAACAATGGTCAAATGGTTTAATTATTAAAGAGGAGTTTGTTGAAATTAAAACACCAACACCAGAACCATCAACTAATATCAAATCAAATTTAGAATCAATTATTAAAGGTATTCAAGATAATAAAATATTAGAAGTATTTGATAAATTCTATCATCAAGATGTAATTATGTATGAAAAAGGTGATTCGACTAATCGTGTTGGTAAAGCTGCAAATCGTAAAGCTGAAGAATCCTTTGTTAATAATGCAACAATTCATGAAGCAAAATTATTAAAATTACTCGTTGATGGTAATAATACAGCATATGAAATGTATATGGATTTCACATATGGCGAACATCGTATCAAAAAGAATCAATGGGCCGTTCAACAATGGTCAAATGATTTAGTTATCAAAGAAGAATTTTATTAAATAAACTTTTTATTTTTTAAAAATGTACAATAAATTTTAAATAAAACAAAGAATTTACATATTTTTTAATCTATTAATTTTTTTTTTATTTATTTAATAATTCATTTTTTGTTGATAATATATAGAGTGTATTTTTTTTTTTTTTTTCCAGATTTTTAATCATTTTCCAATATTAAATTTCACAAAATCTTTAAAAATAATTTTAAAAAATTTCATCTTCTTCAAATTTTGCATTAAAAATTTCTTATTTTCATTTATTTATTTATTGTTTTTTAAAGATACACTTTTCTTAAAAATAAAAAAACCCACAAAAATGAATGGTAAGAAATTAAATTCTAAAACAGAATAACATTCATTTTTTATATTTTATTTCATTTTATGTATTTTTGAGTGCTCTATTTTTATTTCTACCAAATTCATATCAAAAAAAAAAAAAATTTGATACTTCTTTTAAAATAAAAAAAAAAAAAGATAGTATTTTGTTTGTCCCATAAAATTTTGAAAATTTTTTTTTTTGTTCTGGTGTTTTAAAATTTTTCTTTTTTTTTTTTCAGATTAAAATTTATTAACAAGAATACCAAACTCAAGAATACTTGAGAATGATAGCGAGTTGTTTTACATAATGATAAAAACTATAAAATGTAAAATAATAAAAAAAAATAATCATTCATTAAAAAATAATCAACAAAAATAAATATAAAATTTAAATATAAAAACAAATATATAAAAATAAATAAATAAATAAATAAATAAATAAATAAATAAATAAAATGTCATCAAATAATAAATTAATTTTAGAAGCAGTTATTAAAGGTATTCAAACCAATAAAATATTAGAAGTATTTGATAAATATTATCATGATGAAATTGTAATGTATGAAAATGGTGATTCAACTAATCGTGTGGGTAAATCTGCAAATCGTAAAGCTGAAGAATCTTTTGTAAATAATGCAACAATCCATGAAGCAAAATTATTAAAAACAATCATTGATGGTGATAATACAGCATACGAAATGTATATGGATTTCACATATGGCGAACATCGTATCAAAAAGAATCAATGGGCATTCCAACAATGGTCAAATGGTTTAATTATTAAAGAAGAATTCGTTGAAATTAAAACACCACCAACACCAGAACCATCAACTAACATCAAATCAAATTTAGAATCAATTATTAAAGGTATTCAAGATAATAAAATATTAGAAGTATTCGATAAATTTTACCATCAAGATGTAATTATGTATGAAAAAGGTGATTCGACTAATCGTGTTGGTAAATCTGCAAATCGTAAAGCTGAAGAATCCTTTGTTAATAATGCAATAATTCATGAAGCAAAATTATTAAAATTACTCGTTGATGGTAATAATACAGCATATGAAATGTATATGGATTTCACATATGGCGAACATCGTATCAAAAAGAATCAATGGGCCGTTCAACAATGGTCAAATGATTTAGTTATCAAAGAAGAATTTTATTAAATAAAATTTCTCTTTTTTAAAAATGTACAATAAATTTTAAATAAAACAAAGAATATACATATTTTTTAATCTATTAATTGGTTTTTTATTTTATTTCTGATATTTTTTTAATTTTAATTTTTATTTTTTTTAGATTTTTAATCATTTTCTAAAATAATATTTCATCTTTATAAAAATTAATCTGAACTTCTCCAAATTTTATTACTGCACAATAAATTTCTTATTTTCATTTATTTATTTTTTTGTTTTTATAAAAAAAAGATAAATGAGTAAAATAATTTAAATAATTAAATTAAATAAATGAATTAAATAAATTTTTTTTTTTTTTTTTTCATAATTTTAATTTTCAAATCAAAAAATAAAAAGGTAAATTTATTAAGTCTTGAATAATTTTATATGTTTTTTTTTTAAAATTATATTTATTCAAACACTCAAATTTTACATTAAAAAAAACAAATAAAAAATATCCAATTTAATAAATTTTTATTACATTTAAAAATAAAAAATAAATTGTAATATAATTAAATTTTAAAACTAAAAATTTGTTAAAAAAAAAAAAAAAAAAAAAAAAAAAATGAAAATGTTTTTTTTAATTTCCATCCCATAAATTTTTTTTAAAAAAACTTGTTTTGTTCTGGTGTTTTCATTTTTTTTTTTTTTCTGAATAAAATTTATTAATAGGCCCAGAATACTTGAGAATGGTAGTAAGTTATTTAAGATAACAATAAAAACTATAAAATGTAAAAAAAAAAAAAAATAATAATCATTCATTAAAATAAAATCAACGATAATCAAAAATAAATAAATAAATAAATTAATAAATAAAATGTCATCAAATAACAAATTAAATTTAGAAGCAGTTATTAAAGGTATTCAAACCAATAAAATATTAGAAGTATTTGATAAATATTATCATGATGAAGTTGTAATGTACGAAAATGGTGATTCAACTAATCGTGTTGGTAAATCTGCAAATCGTAAAGCTGAAGAATCCTTTGTAAATAATGCAACAATTCATGAAGCAAAATTATTAAAAACAATCGTAGATGGTGATAATACAGCATATGAAATGTATATGGATTTCACATATGGCGAACATCGTATTAAAAAGAGTCAATGGGCATTCCAACAATGGTCAAATGGTTTAATTATTAAAGAGGAGTTTGTTGAAATTAAAACACCAACACCAGAACCATCAACTAACATCAAATCAAATTTAGAATCAATTATTAAAGGTATTCAAGATAATAAAATATTAGAAGTATTTGATAAATATTACCATCAAGATATAATTATGTATGAAAAAGGTGATTCGACTAATCGTGTTGGTAAATCTGCAAATCGTAAAGCTGAAGAATCTTTTGTTAATAATGCAACAATTCATGAAGCAAAACTATTAAAAGTACTTGTAGATGGTAATAATACAGCATATGAAATGTATATGGATTTCACATATGGCGAACATCGTATCAAAAAGAATCAATGGGCCGTTCAACAATGGTCAAATGATTTAGTTATCAAAGAAGAATTTTATTAAATAAAATTTTTATTTTTTAAAAATGTACAATAAAATTTAAATAAAAGAATTTTACATACTTGTTTATCTATTAATTTTTTTTTAAAACTATGTTGTATTTTTTTATTTATTTAAATATTCATTTTTTGTTGATAACATATAGAGTGTATTTTTTTTTTAAAGATTTTTAATCATTTTCCAATATTAAATTTCATATTGATAAAATTGTTCTGAACTTCTTCAAAATTTCAATTATATATTTCTTATTTTATTTTATTGTTTTTTAAAAAAAAGATAAATGAGAGGGCAGAATAAAATAATTAAAAAGTTATTACCTTTTTAATTTTAGAACCAAAAAAAAAAAATCTTTATTTTTTTATTTTTTTTTTTTTTTTTACATAAAAAAAAAAAATATCAATTTAATCAAATAAAATTTTTTTTTCCTTGCTCGTTGTTTTTAAAAATAAAAAAAAAATTACAAAAATGATTAAATACTAAAACAGAAAAATATTCATTTATTGTTATAATTTATTTCATTTTGTGTATTTTTTGAGTGCTCTATTTTTATCAAAAACACCTCCAAAAAAAAAAAAATATTTTTCGTGTCCCATAAAATTTTTTTAAAATTTTTTTTTGTTCTGGTGTTTTAATATTTTTCTTTTTTTTTTTTCGGATTAAAATTTATTAACAAGAATACCAAACCCAAGAATACTTGAGAATGATAGCGAGTTGTTTTACATAATGATAAAAACTATAAAATGTAAAATAAAAAATAAAAATAATCATTCATTAAAAAAATATCAACAATAACCAAAAATAAATATAAAATTCTTTCTTTTTTTTTAAAAACAAATAAATTAAAAATAAAAAAATAAAAAAACAAATAAATAAATTAATAAATAAAATGTCATCAAATAATAAATTAAATTTAGAAGCAGTTATTAAAGGTATTCAAACCAATAAAATATTAGAAGTATTTGATAAATATTATCATGATGAAGTTGTAATGTACGAAAATGGTGATTCAACTAATCGTGTTGGTAAATCTGCAAATCGTAAAGCTGAAGAATCTTTTGTAAATAATGCAACAATCCATGAAGCAAAATTATTAAAAACAATCGTAGATGGTGATAATACAGCATACGAAATGTATATGGATTTCACATATGGCGAACATCGTATCAAAAAGAATCAATGGGCATTCCAACAATGGTCAAATGGTTTAATTATTAAAGAAGAATTCGTTGAAATTAAAACACCACCAACACCAGAACCATCAACTAACATCAAATCAAATTTAGAATCAATTATTAAAGGTATTCAAGATAATAAAATATTAGAAGTATTTGATAAATTCTATCATCAAGATGTAATTATGTATGAAAAAGGTGATTCGACTAATCGTGTTGGTAAATCTGCAAATCGTAAAGCTGAAGAATCTTTTGTTAATAATGCAACTATTCATGAAGCAAAACTATTAAAAGTACTTGTAGATGGTAATAATACAGCATATGAAATGTATATGGATTTCACATATGGCGAACATCGTATCAAAAAGAATCAATGGGCCGTTCAACAATGGTCAAATGATTTAGTTATCAAAGAAGAATTTTATTAAATACAATAAAATTTTTATTTTTTAAAAATGTACAATAAAATTTAAATTTAACTTTTTTTTTTTTAAATATTGATTAATCATAGTTTATCCATTTGAGGAAATAAGCAATATTTAATAGTTTTATTTATGAATTTTAATTTTAAAAAGAAATTTAACACACATATTTTTTTTTTTTTTTGTTTTTATTTTTAAAAATTGGTCAGTGTTAGGCAATATTTAATATGGTTTATATTAATCAAAGATCAGATGCAGACCGGAACTGTTTTTTTTTTTTTTTTTTTTTTTTTTTTTTTTTTTTTTACCTAAAAGCGGTGTATTGTTATATTTTATTACATTTTTAAATTTTTAGATTTTTAAATTTTTAAATTTTTATATTGTTATATGTTGATATTTTTGGTTATATTATGATTACTACTACTTGTTTTTTTTTTTTTTTTTTTTTTTTTTTTTATTCTAATGGAATTGGGTTTGGAGTGTTCGGGTTATGCCATGATGTGTTGAAGTTGATTATTAATTGGTCTCTGTTATTTAATTTGTATATTGTTTCATTCCTTTCGATCTTCTTTATTAAAATGAATTTCTCTATTTTAATTAAGTTGGTTAGTTCTTTTTCAATTAATGTTGGATCAAATGAGGGTGGAGATTTAGATTCGTCTTGATTGAATAGTTTGTGACAAATTATTCTCCATAGTTGATGTATAATTATGCCGATTAAATTTGGGTAGATTCTTTCTTTTTTATTTGTTTTGCTAATATCTAGTGAATTGAGATCCCAATTTCTGATCTTGAAGAATGAGAGATTGTTGAATGTTGAAATTATTATGTTTTCTATTTCTTTTACTTGCATACAGTCTATAAAAAGGTGAGTGTATGGGTCACGGATTATATTGTTACAGATTTTGCATGGTACGTTACGTTCATAGTTGATTCCAGGAAGTGACCTTGAGAAAAATCTGAATAGTGTATTTCTACCTTTTTGATGTGATATGTGGTTGATATGTTGGAAGATGGATGGTATGTTGATGTTATTTATTGAAATTAGATTTTTTTGTCCATCTGTTTTTCTTATTGATTTGTATTTGTGAGTGATTAACATGTTATAGATTTCTTTAAGTTGAAGTGGCTTTTTGTTTTGACCTTTGATACAATCAGGTAGTGATTTTAGTTTATTGTGTTGTGGTGAAAAGTTGTTTCTAAAATCTTTCCATCTGTCTACCATCTCTCTTAATCCAATTGATATATATTTGCTGTTGCTGATTTGTTCCATATACCATTCTTGTAGTATGTTGCATGCTTTTATCTTGATAATGTGTAATAATCTATTCATGTTCCAAACTTTGAATGCTATTTGTCTGATACCTAAGTCCCACATCTTAATTCCACCTTCTTTCCAATCACCATATGCTCTATCCATTGTCATTAATGTTCTATATTTATGTTCTTCTGTGTATGTATTTTTAATTGCGGAGAAGAGGAACCATTTAATGATATTGTTTAGTTCAGTAATGTGTGATTCATTTAGTGAGTCTAGATATTGATGGTAGGATAATCTCGATAGCGCATATGTTTTGACAATTGTCATCTTTGCTCTTATTGTAGTTGCTTGACTTTTCCAATTGTTTAAGCTATCTTTGATTGAGTTGATGATTGATGTGATTTTTGAATTGAGGCCCACTTTCGTGAAATTGAGACCCAAGTATCTTTCTGGAGCTTCACTAATCTTAAATGGGAGGTTTGGTGGTATATTACCAATGCATATCATAACAGTTTTCTCTTGATTAAGTTTTGAAGATGTACCTAGACAGTAGTTGTTGATTTTATCCAATACTAATTTTAATTCTTCTGCTGAGTTGTTGAAAGTTGACATATCATCTGCGAATGCTGTTAGCTTGATTCTTTTCTGGTCTGATCATTTAAATCCTTTAATTTCGTTTTCTTTAAGTATATCAATTAGTAGTGCTTCCATTACAAGTGCAAATATTGTTGGTGATAATGGATCTCCTTGTTTTGTGCCTCTGTTAACTGTAATGTGTCCCACCAGGAAGTCATTTATCTTGATCTTATTCGTTGTTTCTTTTAATAGATTCATTATTAATTCTACTATCGTTTTTGGTATGCCAATGTGGCTCAATGTTCTTCTGATACTTTTGTGGCTAATTGAGTCGAAAGCTTTGTTGAAATCGAAGAATGTGATTAACGTAGTACTGTTTCTTGATTTGTTTGCTCTTTCGATTACCTCCTTCATTATTTGAATATTATCTTGGATGTAACGATTTGGAACAAACCCATTTTGAAATTTGTTTATTATTTTCTTTGTAACTGCAAGTAAACGGTTGTTGATGATCTTACTTAATAGTTTGTAGTCCGTATTGAGTAGAGTAATTGGTCTTCTATTAGCTATTTGTAGTTCATCTCCTTTCTTGAATAGTGTTGTGATAAATCCTTCTTTGAATTTTGGATTGATTTCTTTTTGATTAGTTAATGTATCATTAAATACTTTTGCTAAGATTGTTGAAAGTGATGCAGAGTGGTTTCTATATAATGCAGCATTGATTCCATCTAGTCCTGGAGATTTGTGTGGATTAGAATTTTTAATTGCATTATTGACTTCTTTTGGTGTGATTGCACTATCTAATGATAGTCTGGAAATGTATTGTTTGTCCACTATCCATTTATCCAATAGTTCCTTGTGTTTACTTTCATTATCTGGTTTTTCATCGTATTGTTCTTGATAGAATTCTAAGAAGCATTTGGCTATTTCAACTTTTTCTGATACAATTGTTCCATCTTTGTTTTTAATTTGGAATATGGATCTGTCCTTTTTCCTTTTCTTTAGTTTACTTGTTAGATATCTACTTGGAGTTTCTTGGTTTAAGTGAAGTTTCAATTTGGTTTCCCATTGTTTATTTGCTTCTTCTTCTTTCAATAACTCTTCCATTTCGTCTTCTAGTTGCTTTCTTTGACCAGGGTATAAATCTTCTCTTTCAATTAATCTATGTAATCTACTCTTCTTTTTGTTTTTTTCCTTTTTTATCAAGTTCTGTTGCTTTTTGAGATGGTGCCTGATTGTATAATTCTTAAAGTGGATCCAGTCATCTAGTGTGTTGATGTATTGTTTGTTGTTTTCTATGATTTGCGAGATTTCTTCATGAATTGTTGGATCAGCCAATGTTTCTTTGCATAATGTCCACGGGAGTTTTTCAATTTTGATGTTGTTGATGTTGATATCGTTTGCGCTATTGTTATTCATTTTTAAATCTATTGAAATAGGTGTGTGGTCAGATTTGTTGTAAATATCTTCATGCACCCTTAGCGGGTTTGAACCCACCATTGTTGGTTTACAATAAATTCTGTCCAATCTGCTATTAGATCTTGAAAAAGTTGCGATATTGTTGTTTGCACCTATATCTTTCAGGTTGCTTTCTTCAATTATACTTCTGATACCAATACCATAGTGTGAATTGTTGTTGTGGTCTGCATTAAAGTCACCTGCAATGATGTCATGTTTGATTTTTTGATCTTTAATGAGATTCTTTGCTGCTATAATGAATGCATTTCTTCTAGGTATTGATGCTGGGGCATAAATTAAAAGGATGTTGATGTTGATATACGAATTGAACTTAACTGATAATATTCTACCTTCTGTATCTTTGAAATTTACTGTTAGATAGCCAGTGCTTAAATTTCTATTCTCTATTGATACACCAGTGCCTTTACCGTTTCCATGATCTATCCTTTCATAGTTGAACATTGATTTATAATGATTGAATGTTGAACCGTTTGTTTCTGTAAGTAATGTGATTTGGGGACCTATTCTCTTGATCGTTTCTTCAGCTTTTTTATTTGAGAGAGGGCTTGAACTACCTCTGCAATTCCATAATAAAATTTTTAATTTTTCCATCCTCTTGATAGGGTTGGGTTACCATTTGGTGGTTGACCACCACTTGGTTTTGTTTGTGTAGTAATATTGTTTGTTGTATTTGAGTTGTTTAATTTATTTGTGATGATTGTTTTGTTGTTGTTGTTGAGATTTTTGTCGTTGTTATTATTGCTGTTGTTATTATTATTGTTGTTGTTGTTGGAGTTATTGGAGTTATTGGAGTTATTGGTATTATTATTATTATTATTATTATTATTATTATTATTATTATTATTATTATTATTATTATTATTATTATTATTATTACCTTGTATTATATTTGTATTATTGATAGCTTGATTGGTTGTTGTTTGTTTTTTGTTTTTCTTTTTAGCTTCCTCCCTATCTTCTCTACTAATAGATTCACAGAAGTATACTTTAATTTGATTGTTGTTGTTTTTATATGACTGAATTTGATTATTGATTATATTTGTATTTGTTGATTTGTTGAATAGTATTATTGCTGAATATCTGTGCACATCATTCATAATTTTAACGTTGCATTCATCAACTTCCACTGCTTCTACTCCCATGTTTGTTTGTACATCTTCTTTTGTTATTGCTTTTGTTATATTTTTTGTGAAGGTATAGAAGTGGAGGTAGTGGTGATTAGGAAAGTATGGGATGAATCTTTGAATTCTATATATTCCATCCTCATCCTTTATTTGAAATGTGCAAAATGAATCGTGTAGATGTTTCAAATTTTCTTTTAGAATTCTACCCAACACTGTTATACCTTTTGATTTTCTAATTATTGTTTTATCTTTGAGGAGTGTATTGTCAATGAATTTGAGAGTATTACTATTTAATTCTGCTGTATTTGGGTAGTATAGTCTGATTTTATATGTTGAGTTATTTAGTAATTCTTCATTGAATACAAATTTGTTACTGATGAGATTGAAAAAGTTATTGTTCATTTTTTTTTTTTTTTTTTTTTTTTATTTTTTTATGTATTTTTTTTTTTTTTTTTTTTTTTTTTTTTTTTTTTTTATTATTTTATTACGTGATTGTTAATTATTTGTTGATAGTTTGTTGATTGATTGTGCTCAGACCGGAACTGTTGACATATGGTTCCTAAGTAAAAAAGATCGACATCGGCAGGGTTCGAACCTGCGCCTCCTAGGAGATTTGATTTCAAGTCAAACGCGTTAGACCACTTCGCTACGATGTCTTTTGATGATATTTTGAGTTGATAGCAAAAAAAATTAGTAAAATTTCAAAAATGTATTTGAACACTAAAAAAGGTTCAGAATTGAAAATTAAGATAAAAAAGAAAGAAAATATTAAATTCTGAAATGATTATAATTTTAAAATATTTCCTTTTATTGTTAAATCCATTATTATAATAATAAATGTTTATTATGAATTCATAAAATAGTTCTGTTTACTGTTTACAATTTGTGGTCCATATTCATCATAATCTTCAAGTGATATCCAATGATGTCTGAAAGTTGATAATGAAGAAAATATTGAACCACCAATCCATGATAGATTTCTTCTATCTGGAATTTCAAAGATATTGAATTTTAAAGAAGAAGGGGATAAATTTGATAATTCATTTGATAATCTCTCTGAAAAACCTTTAAATAATGTTGAACCACCAGTTATAACTATACTATTTTGTAATTGAATACGTTCTTGAACATCACATTTTAAGAATGAATTATAAATATGTTCATGAATACCACCAACTGATGATGATTCACAACCAACTAATGATGGTTGAAATAATGGTTCAGTTGATTGAAATAGTTCATTAGTTAATGATATAACCCTACCATCTACTAATTCATATTCCTTAATACTACTAATATTAGTTGCTGCTTTTTGCATATCCAAATTATAATTTAATGATACGTAACCTAACTTTTCTTTAATATCATTAACAATTAAATTTTCATTATACGTATTGAATTTATAATCGCGGTTTTTTAAAAACTCCATTAAAAAATTAGATAAATCGTTACCACCCAATGGTAAATGTGACATTGCTTTGGTGATTATTTTACCTTGATAAATGGGTACTGTATAGCTTTCACCAAAACCACAATGAGCAATGATAGCACTTTCTTTACCAGAGCCAATTAATGATAGTGACGCTCTATTTGTGACACTTGCTAATTTTGAATTATAAGTTTCAAATAAAAGTTGAGTCAAACGTTCTCTATTCATCTTTGAATTAAATGGTGAATCCGTAATTAATATTGGATATTCGTCACATGATATATTCAATACTTGATGAAATGAATAATTTAAAAGTTTCTCCATATCATCCCAATTTATGATTGAACCACGTTCAATTGGATGTTTGATTGATATATTGGTTTTTTGAGTTTCAACTTCGTGTCCTGCAAATATAACTTTTTTATTTGGTGCACCATATAATACTTCATAATATTTGGTTCTACCAATAATAGTTGGAAATTCATTTCTTGGTGTTAATTCTTCATTTGAAAATCCAACCTTTGTAAAACCTGATCCACAATCAATTATAACTGAGTTTCTAATTTCTTCATTATTATTATTAATATCATTCATTTTATTTTATATATTTATTTTAAAAAAAAAAAAATAAAAAATAAAAAAAAAAAAACTAATAGTTTTTGATAACTTTTTTTTTTTTTTTTTTTTTTTTTTTCCTTGAAAAAATTTATTAATAAAACCAAAATCTAATTTCAATCAAAATTTTTTTATTGATAATAATTATTTGTTCAAATTCAAATTCAAATTCAGTTTTAAATTCAAATCCGAATTTAGAAATAAAAGAAAAAAAAAAAAAAAAAAAAAAAAAAATATTTTGTGTAAATATGGCAAAATTTTCGTTTTGGAGTGAAAGTTTTAAAAAAAAAAAAAAAAAAAAAAAAAAAATCAAAAAAAAAAAAAAAAAAAAAGATTTTTTTTTTTATTTTTTTTTTTTTATTTTTTTTTTTTTATTTTTTTTTTTGTTTTATTATTTTTATTAAAATATATGAATAATATATTATTCTTTTTCTACAATTTATACATATAAATAAAAACAAATTAAAATGCCTTCTATATTAAAAGTTCGAATTATAGAAGGTAGAGATCTACCAATTATGGATAGAAGCTCAGCTTTAGCAGATGCTTTTGTTGAAGTAGGTATTTTCTTTTTTTTTTTTTATAATTATGATCATAATGAATCATAATTATAAAAAATAGATTGTTTTATTTTATTTTATTTTATTTTATATTAATATATTTCTTTTTATTTTAATTATAATAAAAAAAAAAAAAAAAAATAGATAAGGTGTGGTCAGAATGATCCACAAAAAACCGATATTCAAAAGAAAACATTAAATCCAGTATGGAATCAAGATTTTAGATTTGATTTTCCAAATGATGTTGATATTCAGGATAATCCATTAGATATCAGAGTTTGGGATTATGATTTAGTTTCAAAGAATGATGTCATTGGTTCAGTTTTAATCGATTTAAATGTATTATTAGATGGTGAAACACCAACTTCTCAAATTAATGGTTGGTTCCCAATCTATGATACTTTACGTGGTATCAGAGGTGAATTATTAATAACAGTTAAATTAGAGAAATTCCAAAATGCTAATCCTTTTAAAGAATCTTCTGATGGTGTTCAATTCTTTTCAAGTATATATATTTACTTTCTAAAAAAAAAAAAAAAAAATTTATTTATTTATTTATATATTTTAATTATTAATTTTTTTTTTTTTTTAAATTAATTCTAGTATCAACACCATTTTCAAATTATAGAATTAATACAATTCATTCATTTGTTGAAGAATTAATTGTAGAGAACGATCCTGAATATCATTGGACTGATACTTTTAGAGCATCAAGATTATCAAATTTTGAAAGACAATATTTATTATATACATTATCAGGGTATGTAATATATATATATATAATATATAATATTTTATTATCAAATATTAATTTTTTTATTTATTATTATTATTATTATTATTATTATTATTATTATTATTATTATTATTATTATTATTATTTTAAATAAAATTATAGTAAATTAAGAAGACAAATGGGTAAAAAAGTATTAGATATGGGTGGTAATGCAGTATTAGGATATAAACAACATTTTGATTTAGAAGGTGATTCTGGTATTGTTGCAAGAGGTTATGGTACAGCAGTTACATTAAGAAAAGTTGTTGAATCAGATTTAATTTATTCACCAAAGAATAATTCAAACTCTTCTTCATCTTCCTCTTCATCATCTTCTTCATCTTCCTCTTCTTCAGATTCAGATTCAGATGATTCAGATGACCCAACTGATGATTTAACAGAAACAAGTAGTAGTAGCAGTGATTCATCATCAAATAGTATATTAAAAGAAAATAGAAGAAAAAGAAGAAATAAATTATTAAATCTTCATTCAGATGTACAACTTTTAACATTAAATTCATTTCAATCAAATATTGTAGTTCATTTAGGTGGTGTAGTTGCAACTAAATCTGTTAAAATTTTAAAGAAATCAAATACTCAAGAGATGAGAGATCAATATTGGACAGAGATTCGTAATGAAATTAAAAATCATGCAAAATCATTAGGTTGTAATTATATCATTGGTTATTCGGAAACTACTACCATTCAACAAGATGAGGATCTTTGTATATTTAGTGCAACTGGTACAGCAGCAATTTTAGATCTTTTAGATGGTGGTGGAGGTGGTGTTAATTTAACTGTAAATAACCCAAGTAAACGTGCATTATTATATAATAATAAACAACAACAACAACAAGTTGTTGGTAGTAGTGGTGGTGATATTGAATCAAGTGAAGATATTAACCCAGGTAGTTTTAAAAAAAATAGTTTAGGTGGTCCAGGTAGTACTGGTATGATACCAATGCAACAAAATAGAAAGAAATCAAATGTTGGCTCACTATCAGGTTCTATAGAAGATCAATCACATTATTTAAATAGTGATAATAATCAACAATTAATGAGTACTAGTAATGGTGGAATTTATGATTCAAGAAAGAATTTAAATTTTGGTGTTGGTAGTAAAAAGAATCAAAAAGCGAAATTAGGTTGTCATATTTGTCATATACCATATCACCCATCATCATCAACATCAAATTCACCACCTGCAAAATGTTCAGTATGTAAAAAGAAATATGTACCAGAGGTACTTTTAGCAACTATAGAGCCACCACCAGGTACACCAATTACAGGTGGAGGTTGTTTGATTCAAGCAAGAGCATGTAAATTGAAAAAGAAATCACAAGGTGAAGAATCAAATGCAATTCAATTATCAGAGAGTATCCCATTCGTAGAGTATGATTTACATAATCAAATTATGTACAAGTTGAAATTGTTGGGTATGAATGCTGCATTTAGTTTTAAAACTCAAATTACATTTAGTGATACATTGGTTATTGGTGTTGCCACAGCAACTGCAGTTTTCCTAACACCATTACCTTCACCACCAATCTTACAAATTTCTCGTTCTTTAGAGATTACCGATGAAAAAACTAGACGTCTTCATGAATTACAAACTAAAATCGAGAAAAAGAGTCATCAAAATCATAATCAATTATCAAAAGCTTCAAATCATTTTCAACCTGATCCAATGTTTTTATATTTACAATATAATCAATATCAACAACAACATCAACAACATTATCATAATCAACAACAACAACAACAACAACAACAACAACAACATGGTCACCATGGTCACCACGGTCATCATAGTCATAGTCATAGTCATCATGGTTATCAAAATAAAAGAGGTAAATCACCAATATCACCAAGTGGTTCAGTTTTACCAAATGCTCTAATTTCAAATAGTGAAAGTGAAGATAATAGAAATAAAAATAGAAATAATAATAATAATAATACCGATAAAGATCATGATGATTATTTATTAGATAGTTCTTATGATTTATCAAGGTCCGATAATAATAGTATAAATACACCACATAAAAAGAAATCAAGTGGTAGGGATAAAAAGAAATCTTCATCATCATCTAAAAAATCAAAGAAACCTTCTTCTTCTTCAAAAAGTAAATCACATAAACATGAAACCTCAAGTGATGATGATGAACATTATAGAAGGAGATCATCAAAATCAAAAAGTTCAAGTAAAAAGAGTAGTGGTAGTAGGGATAAAAAGAAATCAAGTAGTACTACTAGAAAAAGAAGTCATACAAGTGATAATATTTCACCATTATCAGATGGTGCATATAATGAGGAGAATAGTGACTATGATGAATCTGGTCCAGATTTAGAAGGTAATGAAACAAATAACGATACTACTGATTATGATACTGATGTTGATACTTCTGATGATGATTTAGCAAATAATACTGAACATAAACGAAGACAACAATTAAAGAAATCATCATTAAATGTTAGAAGAAAAAGATCATCAGTTTCAAATTTATCAAGTTTAACAACCACCACCACCACAACAACAACTTCAACATCTTTAAATGATCATCAAGATCAACTTAGTAATAAAAATAGTAGCAGTAGTGGTACAATACCAATTCCATTAAATAATAATGTTTTAAAGAAAACAATTGCAGCATCAAATGTTGGTGTATCATTATCAAGTTCTGGTGAATCTGATAATCCATTATTATTAAACTATCAACCAGAGAATATAAATGAATCAAACAATGCCTATATCGTTGAGATTGATGATAAATTGGATGAAGATAAAATGAGAACTTTATTGGATTTCGATTTATTACCAGGTTTTTCAATTTGTAATACTGAAGTATTACCAGGTCAAACCAAACCAGTTACAAACGTTCAATTAATTACTGCAATTAGAAGAGTAGAATGGGATGCTGTCGATCCAAACTATTTAAATACTCAATTATCTTCAATTTTTAATAGTCTTTATGAAAGTATTATGTTTAAACTTCGTGAACTATCACCATGTTGTATTTGTGGTATTAAATTGGATATTAAAATACCGGAAGATGATCAAGTTCAAATCGTTTTAACAGCAATGGTTACAATTCAAATGGAAGATTTTGATACAAGTTTAATTTCAACTCCATTATTATTAGATCAACAACAACAACAACAACAACAACAATTACAACATCAACAATTATTACAACAAATTCAACAAGGTTCATCCTCCATTGTTAACAGTAGTGGTAGTATAAATATTGTTAACAATGGTAGCGTCATCAATAATAGTAGTGGTAATATTGGTGATTTAATTAATAATAGTGGTAATTCTTCCATTGCTAATCCATTAATACCACCACCAATGAATCTATCATCAAATAAACTTTCAATTCCTTCAACTATAACTGTACCACAATTACCAATTGCAAATTCACCATTTAGTAATATTAATAATATTAATATTAATAATAATAATAATATTATACAACAAAAGAATGAAATTTCAACAACAACAACAACAACAAATATATTAAAACCTCAAACATCTTCATCACAATTATCACCAAATGTAATGGCATCAGCTTTACCAAATGATTTACAATTTGATATGTCTCCACCAAAATCACCAATGAAAAAAACTTCAGATTCAATATCCAATAATAATAATAATAGTAATAATAATAATAATGTACCATATTATCATAGTAATGAAAGAATTAAAGAATTATTAGGATCAAGAAATGTTGAACAAAGACATGTTGAATTAACTCCACTATCTTATTTACCTGGTAGTAAATTGGAGAAATATTTAGGTCGTATTAATATTCATTTGATTAAAGAAAGTTTTAGTGTTAGAGATCAAGGTGGTCTTGGTGTATTTGGTCATGTTTTCTTAAGAGAAGCAAATGCTATCGCAAGAGCTCATGTTATGGGTATGGGTGGTAATGCTTTAATTGGTTATCATATTGACGAGTTCACTTTAATTTTAGATTCTGGTCCAAAAGGTCAAGCCTATTCTTTAATTAGTATTAGTGGTGATGCTTATAGTTCTACAAATGATCTTTATGGTTTAAACCCTCAAAAACAATTACAACAAAATTTATCGCAACAACAAACTTTACCACAACAACAATATAATTATAGTTCTTCAAATTTACAATATAATTAGAACTTTTTATTAGTTTTAAAAAAATAATAATAATATTAAAAAATAATAATAAAATATTTTTATTATTCATTAACAATTTTATTTATTTTTTCATTTATTATCGATTGTTTTATCTATTTTTCAAATAATAATAATAATAATAATAATAATAATAATAATAATAATAATAATAATTGTTTAAATAAATATCCATTATTTTGACCATTATATCAATGAAAATGCTGTTAAACAAAAATAAAGATTTTAATAATAACCATTATAGTTTAAAATAAAAAAATTACTAAAAAAACACAATCACCTTAAAAAAAACAAATAAAAATCTTTTTAAAGTTTTTAAAATACAAGAGAATACATTTTTTTTTTTTTTTTTTTATTTTTTTACCATCTACCATTTGGTCTTGCACCTTTTCCATTTGAATAAGCAAATGTACGAGTTTGTGGTTGAGTAAAAGTTGCTGCACATTTTCCACACACTGGGCCATCCTTTTCGATATATCCTTTCTCTAAACTTCCTTTACATTGAGAACAAACAAAACACTATTTTTTTTTTTTTTTATTTGAAAAATAATTAATTATTTATTTATTTTAATAAAAATAATAATAATAATAATTACTTACATTTGGATGATATTTATTACCACTAACAACAGTAAAAGTTGAATCAATTGGTTTTTTACAAGCAAAACAATTTACTTGTTTAGATTTATCTGAACATGATTTACAAATTGCAGAACCGTCAGAACCTGTAACAAATTGATTTTTACCAATTGATGATGAACATTTTGAGCATGTAAAACAATTACTATGATAAATATTACCACCAAATGAAACTGCTTCATTATCTGGGTCTGCTTGAATCTGATTTCTACACCATGTACAAATATCTTTACCTTTTTGTAAATTATTATATAAGTTGGTTTTCATTTCAAATTTTTCTTTGGTTTTTTCATCATTTTGAGTTATTGCACTTGCTGATCCAAATTTGGAAATTGCAAAATTTGGATTAAATTTAATTTCAGTAAAACACTTTAATAATTAATAAAATTTTTTTAATAAATTAAATAATAATAAAAACAAAAAGTAAATATAAATAGAATCACACATACACTTTTACAACAAGGAATACCTGAAATTTCTGAAAAATCGTTATCTGATAAAACTTTTGAACAAGATGCACATGTAAAACATTTTGAATGATAAATTTTACCCAATACTTGTTTATGTTCTGCTGATGCAATGATTGGTCCTGAACATTTTGAACAGTTTAAATCTTGACTAAAACATTGTTCATGATATTTTTTAAAATTTGATGTCTTTATATTATCTGTTGATTTGAATGGTTTATTACATCCAATACATAAATTATTATTTGTTTCAGTGGACATTTTCTATATGGATTTGTATTATATATTAAAATATTAATTTTTTTTTTTTTTGATTTTTTAATTTTTTTTTTTTTTTTTTTTTTTTTTTCAAATAATCAAAATGGGTTTTTTTTTTTTTTTCATCGAATAAACAAAAAAATAAAAACACAAATAAAATTTTTATTTTTAGTTTGACTAGATATTTTATTTTTTTTTTTTACCAAAAAGTTTTTTTTTATTTTATTTTTTTTCGTTTCGCCTTTTTTTAATTTTTAATTTTTAATTTTTTAATTTTTAATTTTTTTTTTTTTTTTTTTTTTTTTTTTTTTTTTTTTTGAAATGAAAGAAAAAACAATGGATGATGATGATATAAAAATTAAATTTGTAAATATAAAATCAGAAAATGTGTTTTTAATAGAAACATATTTTAAAGGATTTGAAAAATTACCAAGAAGAGATTGGGAAAGAGGATTAGAATATATAGTTGGTCAAATGGAAAATGATCATGTAGTAACAAAAGGTGACTTTGAAATAGATCCACAAACAAATGAAATCACTGTAATATCAAAAGAACGTGGTATATCATTTGGTGTATCAGCAAACACTGATAAAACATCATCAACCAGATTTCAATTAGCCAATCCATTTGGTAAAGGTGGTTTAGTTGGTTTTGAATTTAGTGCAGGTCTATATAAAAATAACAATGGTTCAGTATCATACACTGATAGATTTGGTAATACATTATCTCTTTTAAAATCTTCTCAAGATCCAGTTATAAAAGATAGAAATTTTAAAATTGATGAGACTACATTATCCTATTCATTTCAAAAAAATTCAAATAAATTTTCAATTTTTGCAGGTGATAGTACTGTCTCTGTTTTAAATAAAAATAAAAACAAAGAGTAAGCAATTTAATAATTTTTTTTTTAAAAAAAAAAAAAAAAAAAAAGTAGAGTTATTAATTTTTTTTTTTTAGACATTTGGCTAATACAGGATTAGCATTTAAAACAGGTATTTCACATATTTATTCAAGTAATTTAAGAAGTAAATCTATAAATAGACTCTTTAAAATTCAAAATGAACTTGCATTTCCAATTCTATCATCCTGTTCATTTTTTAAATCAAATATAACATATTCTTTAGATTTTCCACTTTACGAACAGTTGGTATGTATAAAAAATAATACTATAATAATAATAAAAAGTTAACTAACAATAATAATTTATTATTTATATTTATATATATATTATTTAATTAATTTAGAAATTTAGAGGTGATTTTATAACTGGTGGTATTTTTAATTTTAGTAAAGATTCAATGATACCAATATCAGAAAGATTTTTTAATGGAAGACATTATAATTTTGAAGGATTTGTTGATTCAAGTTTAACCGAAAAAGGAAGATCTCCATATTTAGGTAGTAGTTTCTTTTTCACATTTAGAACTGCGTTATTACATAAAATTAAAGATAATGCAAGTGTTATGGCATATCATTGTATTGGTAACACTGTACTTCCTTTGGATAGTAATGAAACTACTTTTAAATCAACCGCTCTCAAATTATTCTCAACAAATTCAATTCGTTCTTCAATTGGTCTTGGTATTTCTGTTGATATGGGTTCTGCTGATATTGAATGTAGTTTGGTTAAACCATTATTTTTTAATTCACAAGATGAACTTAATAATTTTGCATTTGGAATTAATATTAAAATTTAAAAAAAAAAATAAAATAAAATAATTTAAGAAAATTTAAAATAAATAAATCTCATTAATTACATTATTCATTTTCACCAAAAAATAATTATAATAATTAAAATAATTAAAAAAAAATAAAAAATAAAAAAAAATAAAAAAAGAAATAAAATAAATAATTCTCACTATCCTGTAAATATATAAATCTTATTAAAAAAATAATAATAATAATAAAAATGATAAAAAAAACCCTTTTTATCTTTTTTGGAAATTTCAAATAATTCCTGATTTAGTAATTGTTTTATTTTGGTTAAATTGAAAAAAAAAGTAAAAATTAAAAAGTAATAATTCCTTTTTAAAACTTTCAGATCAAGGTCGAATTAAATCATTTAAAATGGGAAAGTATAAATTGAATAAAATTTTTTTTTTTTTTCATTATCAATTCAAACCAACAAAGAATGTAAAAAACAAATAATGGAAATCAAAAAAAACAAATAAAAAAAATAAAGGTAAAATATTTTTTAAATAAATAATTATATTTATAATAAAAATAATAAATTACCATAATTCTAACAAAAAAAAAAAAATATAAAATAAAATAAAAAAAATTATAATTTTTTAAAAAATAGGATTTCTAAATGCTAAAATAGAAAGTAGAACTTGTATCTATAACAATCTAATGTTAGAGAAAGGAAAGATTTATCTATGCACTATAACATTAAGAAAGTAATGATCAAATAACTCTACATAAATAACCTTTAAAACAACAATAAAAAGTTTACCAACTCTATTAAAATTATAAAATGAAACCAATCAATACCAAAGTAGTGTTAAAGAAAGGAAAGATTTATCTATGCACTTTGACATTAAAAATGGTTAAATGATTATATGTTTCAACAATTCAAGAAACTTCTTAAAAAAAAAAAATAATAAAAATAAAGAATAAAAAGTTTTTTACATAATTAATTTATTAAATAAATATTATCAAACACTTTTATTATATTATTATTATGGTAAAAAAAAAAAAAAGATTATAAAAGGAAGTTGTTGTTGTTTATTTTAATGATATTTTAAAAAAAAAAAAAAGAATTAAATAAAAGAAAATCTTTTTTTAATTTTTATTCTTGAAATCTAAATAATTTTTAAATAATTATTTTAATATTACTATTATGATTTATTATTATCTTTTTTTTTTATTTTTTTTTTATTTTTATTTTTATTTTTTTTTTTAATATAATTTTATCTTTTTTTACTAAAATCATCAAAACCAAATGGATCATCAGATTTCTTTTTCTCTTTTTCAAATGCAACAGGACCTGTTCTGTCTTTTGATCTGTCAGTTCCACTAAATTCTTTATTTGGTCTTGGTACACCGCCGCTACCACTACCACCCTCTTTACCGAATCTACTATTACTTAAAACATCTTGAATTGATGTATTATCCTCTTGATTTGATTTTGGTCTATAGATTGAATTTGATACAGCGCCACCAAACAAAGGTTTAGAATAAACATTGTATGAATCATCATTACCAAATCCACTAGTAAGACTTTCTGATTGATTGAATAATCTTTGATCATATATTGAATCTTCAGTTCTCTTTATTGAAGCTTGACCCAATGCAATCTTTTCACTAATATCACGATCTTGATCTCTATTGAATTTAGATTTCTTTCCACTTGCTTCTAATCTATATTCACGTTCTAATTCTCTCTTCTTTTCCATTCTAATTTTATCTCTTTCTAATTTCTCTTTTCTTTCTCTTCTAACTCTTTCATCTTCACTATCTGATGAATCTGAATCACTATCTGAATCACTATCTGACCTTCTCTTACTATATCTATCTCTATCATTACTATCATCACGACGTCTATTGTCTCTATTGTCTCTATTATCTCTACTATCCCTACTATCCCTATTATCCCTACTATCCCTACTATCCCTACTATCCCTACTATCCCTACTATCCCTACTATCCCTACTATCCCTATTATCTCTACTATCTATATTGTCTCTACCACGATTATCCCTATTATCTTTTATTCTATATCTATCATCGTCATCATCATTATCATTTCTACTTGGTATTCTTTCAGTAGATCTTGATCTTGATCTTCTATTCATTGGTGGTGTTCTTTTATTTTTATCTTCATCACTACTACTATCATTATCATTATCATTATCAGAATCTGAATTATCTTTTCTTGTATATCTTTGTTGTATTATACCAGATCTTTCATTTCTAACATCTTCAGCTAATTTACGAAGCATATCTTGTTTTCTTTCTTTTTCTTTTTGAGCTAATTTTCTTTCTAACTCAGCACGTGCTGAAACCTCTTCACGTGCATTCGATTCAGCTATATAGAGTGCTTGAGTGAAATGAGCAAACTTATCATTGATCTCTACATCTTGTAAGCCACCACCATTTGAAACCAAACGTTTATCAATTGAGATTGCAAAACCTTTTGGATTTTTCCAATTTGAAACACATGGTGGTATGGTCCAATCTTGTTGATCCTGTACTGATAATTTACGAGTTGGTGAATGCATAACTGGTGCAGGTGGTGAACCATGCTCCATAATCTTCTTTTTAATCTTATATTTTGGTGGTTCCAATGGATCTTGTGCGACATCTACCATACGAACAATCTTTGAATTTAATGCACTACCATTGTTTGAACCCAATTGATTCGATGGTGTATACTTTATATAGGTGGCACTTTTTTTCTCAACCTCTACATAGTTGGTTGATTTCGATGATTTTATTTTACCATTTACAATCTTTTCTAATGCATTCTTTGTTCTATCCAATGTTTCTTGTAGTTCATCATCATCTGGTCTTTGTAATTCATGCTCTGTATGTTGTTTTGGTATTAAATCTTTATATTGTGAATGTAAACTACCCTTTTCACCTAAAATAGCTTCATGTTTAACTCTACCTGTCGAATCAACACTAACTGGTACAATTGATGTTGTTGTACCACCACCATTCATATTACTTGTATTGCTATTACTTGATTTAGATTTACCCTTTCTACCCATATCCAATGGATATTGTACTATATGAATCTCTGGGAATGCACCACCATCCCCAAAATCTTCTATATTCTTTGGTAAATATCCTTTTCTATTACCATATGTTGGTATTACTTTTTTTGGTTTATCATTTAATTCTTGTTGTTGTTGTTGTTGTTGTTTCTGTTGTTGTGGTTTTGGTTTCGGTTGAAAAAGTGGATCCTCTTCTTCATTACTATATACATTTTTTGGTTTTGGTAATAATGATGATAATGATGTCATTGTTTTTATTATATAAATATGTATATTATTATTAAGTTTATTGGTATATTTCTCTTTCTCTTAAATAAATAATTCAGGTTATAAAACAAAAAAACTAAAAACAATTAAAAATAAAATAAAATTAAAAAAAAAAAAAAAAAACAATTGAAAAAAATTTTTGAAATAAAAAAAAAAATTTTAAAAATTAATTATTTTTTTTTTTTTTTTTTTAATTTTATTTTATTTTATTTTTAAATAAATTATTACCATTTTTAAAACAGATTAAATTTTGTCATTGATATTGTTTTTTTAATCGTGATTATTATTTAATATTAAATTGTAATATTTATTATAATTTAAATTTTTTTTTTTTTTTTTTTTTATTGGAAAAATAATTATAAAATTAGTTGGATTTTTAATTTATTTTATAATTATAACCCTAAAAAAAAAAAACCATTCAGTTAAATGGATAAAAAATAAATAAAAAAAAAAAAAAATATATATATAAATTAATTTTAATCCAAAGTGTTTCGACCAGTTAATCAAGATCCCAAATCGAGTTTTTTTATTTAATAAAAATTAAAAAAAAAAAAAAAAAAAAAAAGATTTTTTTTTATTTTTTTTTTTTTTTAAATTTTTCAAAATTTTGTCTGGGTGAAAAAAAAAAAAAAAATAAAAAAAATAAAAAAAAAAAAGGTGTAATATATTTAATCAACATACATTCAGCATATATAATAAAAGCAATGGTAATTTCATCACCCCAATATATATATTTTTTTTATTTTAATTTTTTCAATTTTTTTTTTTTTTTTTTTTTTTTGATCAACTATATATTAACTCTATTTTTTTTTTTTAATATTAATTCAAAAAAAAAAAAAAAAAAAAAAAAAAAAAAAAAAATAGGCAAAAGAAGATACTACTCAAGCATTATATAAAGAAGCATTCAATTTATTTGATAAAGATAAAGATGGTAAAATTACAATTCAAGAATTAGGTATAGTTATGAGATCAGTTGGATCAAACCCAACTCAACAAGAACTTAAAGATATTGCTAAAGAGATTGACGATGGTTCAGGTTTAGTAGATTTTAGTAAATTTTCATCACTCATGACTAGAAAAATGAAATATTCAGATTCTGAAGCTGATATCAAACAAGCTTTCAAAGTTTTCGATAAAAAAGGTAATGGTTATGCAAATATTCAAGATTTAAAACACACATTAACTTCAATTGGTGAAAAATTAACAAAAGAAGAAGTATGTATTACATTATTATTATTATTATTATTATTATTATTATTATTATTATTATTATTATTATTATTATTATTATTATTATTATTATTATTATTATTATTATTATTATTATTATTATCATTTTTGAACTCTATTCTAATAATTAAATTTTCTTTTTTTTTTTTTTTTTTTTATAACTAAAAATAAAAAAAATAAAAAAAATAAATATAAATTATATTTTAGTTCGATAATATGTTAAAAGACGCAAAAACTGTTGATGGCCAAATTCATGTTGATGAATTTGTTAGAGTTATTAAATCAAGCAAATCATTCAATTAAATAGGAAATGTAATATTAAAAAATAATAATAATAATTATAAAAAAAATAAAAAAAAGATATAAATATCCATATACACTTATTTATAAGAAAAAAAAAAAAAAAAAAAAAAGGTTTTTATTTATTATTTACAAATTCGGCGCTCTGTGTTTCTTTTTTTTTTTATTTTTTATTTTTTTTTTAGTATTAATCTTGTTGTTCTTCTTTTTTTTCTTCTTGTTGTTTTTGTTTAATTTTTTTTTCTAAAACTAAACAAGAGATTACATGTCTCATTGGAACGAAAACTACACCCAATTCTTTTCTTATGGTTTGTCCATCAGGTAACACTACATCTTCATAAGCATAATTTAATAATATATTTTGTTGTTTGTCAAAACATGTGAAAACTCCTTTGATCATTCTATTTCCTGTTGCTATAATTTGAATTTCATGATCCATCCATTCTTGAACTTTTTTAATTGCCTCTGATGTAATCGATTCATTTGGTTCGTGATTTTCTATATTTTCAACTTGTGAAACTACTTCTTCCTTTTTTTTTTGTTTTTTTTTCCAAAAATTAATTTTTTTTTTTTTTTTAATTTTTTTATTTTTTTATTTATTTTTTATATGGTTAATATTATGATATTAAAATTTTTAAAGTTAAAGTGAATTAAGGGTGTTGTGTATGTGTGTGAGGGTGAGGGTGAAATAAGTATAATGTATGTGTGTTGTGTGTATATTTTATTGAAGATATACCATTTTTATATTAAGTTTTTTGTGTAGTTCTATAGTTAATTAATTTTCAAATTATTATTTTTTTTTTTTTTTTTTTTTTTTAATTCTTTTTTTATAAAAAAAAAAAAAAAAAAAAAAAAAAAAAAATTTTCAGCGCTTTTTTTTTTAAAATTCAAAAAAAAAAACAAAAAAACAAAAATTATTTTCTTTTTTCCCTTATTTATAAAAAAAAAAAAAGTAAAACAAAAATTTATTTATTTACATATATACTAATTAATTAATTAATTAATTAATTAATTAATTAATTAATTAAACTTTTTATTTATATATATATATATATATATATATATATAATTAAACTTTTTATTTATATATATATTACATAATTTCCCCTTTTTTTTAATTTTTTTTTTTTCAATTACCAAAAATAATAGGGTAACAATAAATCTCATATAAAAACACCACACTACTAGTTTTATACATACACATTCAAAATTAAATAAAAACATGATCCTACTTTGAAATGGATATAAAGGATATTTTTTTTATAGATGATAGCTCAGAGGGATCTGATGATGAAATATCATTTATCTGTTCAACATTTACTCCAAATTCATCAAACAAAAACAACAACAATAATAATTACAATAGCAATGGCAGCAATAATACTAATAATAATAGCAATAACAATAACAGCAACAGTAACAACAACAACAATAGCAAAAGCAATAATAACAATAATAACAATAATAATAATAATAATAATAAAAATAAAAATAAAAATAATAGTAGTAATGATTATATTGAAAATAGAAAGAAATTAGCAAAACAATCAACTTATGAACCATATGTTAATTATGACCAAAAGCATAATCCATATTCAATAACTTCACCAATTGTTTTGGATGAAATAGTTGAAGAGGTAAGACAAGATTTGGAGAAAAGATATAAACCACCCATTTCCTCATCATCTTTATCGTCATCGTCATCATCAGTAGCAAATGCATCTGTATTAAATCATAATAGCAATTATGATTTACCACAAGTTCACATATCTCCATCTATGGTTGAAATTAAAGATAATGATATAGTATTTACATCCTTACCAACTTCATCAGTATCAACACCAAATTCAACACCAACTTCAATCCTCACAACAAATCCAATGTTTCTAGCAACAACAACAACAACAACAACAACACCAACACCAATACCAACACCAATACCAACACCAATACCAACACTAACAACAACAACTACTACACCAACTACTACTACACAAACTCCAAGCATATTTAATAGATCAAATAATATAGCTAAAACCAATCTTAATAATATCAATGGTAATGATAGTAATAAAAAATCAAATTCAAAACCTTACACTACACTTGAAAAATTACAAGAGGAAAGAAAGAGAAATATTGAAATTACATCTGGTTTAACAAAGAAAGGTACTTTGGAATTAAATAAATATAACAATAATAAGAATAAAGAGACCCCAGTTGATATTTATCCACTTGAAGAACTTGAAAGTATGTATGTGGATATGTATGTGAAACCTGTAAATAATAAACCAAAGGGAAAGATTGAAGAAAAAAAAAATACAAATCAACTAGCATCATCATCATTATCATCACCATCACCATCACCAACATCAACTTCAACATTGCCATCATCAATATCAACATCAAGATTATCATCATCAGCTTCAACAGCACCACCAACTTCAACATTGCCATCATCAATATCAGCACCAAGATCGTCATCATCATCAAATTCATCAACACCATCATCACTATATTCATATTTACCATATAGATATTCATCATCATCATCGTCATCATCATCATATCCTTCATCATCCTCATATCCTTCATCCTCATCCTCATATTCATCATATTCATCATTTTCATCACCAAGAAAGAATTTAGAAAATAATAGAGAATTTGCAAGTCCAAGAAAAGATGATATATCGTTTATAGAAAGAAAAGAACTAACAGAAAAACAGCAAAAGGAGAATGAACGTTTGGAAGAACAGAGAATATCACTACTTAGATTAGAGACAGAGAGACAGAATCTAGCAAAACAACGTTTAGAAAAAGAAAGAATATTAGAAAAACAAAAATTAAATGATGAGCGTTTAGAAAGAGTTGAGCGTGATCGTAGAAATAGATTAGAAAAAGAAAGACTTGAAAAAGAAAAACTAGAAAAAGAAAGACTAGAAAAAGAAAGACTAGAAAAAGAAAGACTAGGAAAAGAAAAAGAAAAAGAAAAAGAAAAGGTACCATCATCTTCATCATCTTCTTCTTCTTCTTCTTCAACAACACAAAATCAAATAGAACAATCATCAGGAACTAGAACAGCTAGAAAGAGGGTTCATGTTGCTCCAAAAGACATTAGAAAAATCATATTGGGTAAATTAAGATCATGTTTAGATGCAGAGGATATAATTATTAAAGACTTGTCAGATGAGGTTAAAATGAACGTTTGTGAAGAGATTGAACGTTTTTCGTTTGGTTCTACACAAAAAAAACAAGATTATGTTAAAAAATTAGCATATCAATACACTCTAATAAGGGGTGGTCTAGTTCCAACCTATCTAATACCGTTGCTCCCTGAAAGTTTTTTATCAACTCTATCACCATCACAATTTATAACACCAGCTATAGCTACATTAATGCAAAATGTCTATGAAAGTACTCAACATAAACCTGAAACAAATTCTTCAACAAATCAAATAAATCCCTCATCAGAGTTATCATCTTCATATTCATCTTCTACTTCATCATCTTCATCATCATCATCTTCATCTTCTTCACTATTATCATCATTATTATCTATAGGAACTGAAAATACGACAACAACAACAACAACAAAAACTACAACAAGATCAACTTCATCACACTTACAAAAGGATATACCAATCAAATTGGAAACTTCAATGGAATCATCACAAAACTCTACATCTACATTTAGAGAAACTCAAGAAATAATTAATAACGATACAATTACAGAATTGGAAAGAGACTTAAAAGGAATGAAATTTGGGGATTGCATCGATGCAGTTACATCTGAGGTGATAGTGAAGGAGCTAATCGAAGATTATTCAACCTCAATTATCAATAGAAATCAATTACCATCTGGAATGAATTTATTAAGAAAATATAGAAATTTAATAAGATCGGAATATGGTCAACCAATTGATAATATAGTAATTATTTTACTTTCTATGGTCACAGATGTTAGTTTCATTGAATTAAAAAGTAAATATCTTGATCTTTATAAACAAGATTGTAAAAATGGTTTGGTAAGTTTTATAAAAACTGATTTTAAACTAATTTATTTATACCTTATTTTTTTATTTTATTTACTAAATTTTTTATTCATTATCTAAATAGATTAAAAGTGATATTTTAAATATAGATATGCCATATTTTGAACCTTTAAATGAATATATTCAAAGACAAAAGAAATCTTTAGTTGAAATTGATGAAACAGATTTATATAATCCAAATACTAATATTAATCAAAATAATAAAAGTAATAAAAATAATAATGGTGAAAATAAAATTCAAAATGATAAAAGTAAAATTTCTAAAAAAATATTTAAAGCAAATTTAATGTTGGAAAATGAATTTTTATATATTTTCGAGAATTCAGGTAAATTAGTTCATGTAAAGAAAGAGATTAAAAGAAAAACAAAGATTGCAACTAGTAGTAGTACAAAAGTATCATCATCGTCATCACCATCATCATCACCCTCCTCATCACCTCCACAATTAAATGGCACCAATGGTAAAAGCAGATTTAGTTCTCAACAAAAATTACCTTGCCTAAATTGTAAGAGAGCAAATATTAAACAATGTCTTGGTAACCCATGTACTAGATGTCTACTTAAACGTTCAGTGTGTATTCAAGACAGAGCGTATTTGGATGCAGAAAATGGTAGTAGTGATATTCTTCTTAACAATACAAGTAAAAAGAGAAAGAGTATTGATGAACATAATAATGGTCATCATAATCATTCTAGAAATAATAATGATAATAACTATAATAATGATAATGATAATAATAATAATAATGATAGTTATAATGATAGTGATAATGATAATAATGATAATAATTATAATAATAATAATAATAATGATAATAATAATAATAATAATAACAACAATAATAATAATAATAATAATAATAATAATAATAATGATAACAATAATAATAATAATAATAATAATAATAATAATAATAATAATAATAATAATAATAATAATAATAATAATAATAATAATAATAATAATAATAATAATAATAATAATAATAATAATAATGCTAATAATTGTCATCAACAAAAGAAATTAAAAGCACAATGGATTGATCCAGATATTGCAAGAGGAGTTTATACCTATCCATTAAAAGCAATTAACGAAGTTGATGATATACCACTCACCAATTCATTGGTTAATTTCAAATGGATTGATAAATCATTTTGTGATAGAGAGACATTGAATGTCAAAGAGTTTCTATCTGGTTGTGATTGTGTGGGTGATTGTCATAATAATCCAAATTGTCAATGTATTTTAGAGGGAGGTATTTATTATTCTGATCAAGGAACTTTGACTGGGAAAAATATTGAAGGTCCAATCGTTGAATGTAATCCACGTTGTAAATGTTCCCATGAATTATGTAAGAATCGTGCCATTCAACAAGGCCAACAAAATAGTTTCCCATTGGAATTATTTAAAACCTCCAACAAGGGTTGGTGCGCACGTGCTTGTATTGAAATCCCCAAGTATACCTTTGTTTGTGAATATGTGGGTGAAATCATCTCTCATGATGAGGCAGAAGAGCGTGGTTTAAGGTATGATACTCAAGGTCTCAGCTATCTATATGATTTAAATGGTGATTCAAATTGTTTGGTGGTTGATGCCACTCACTATGGCAATGCCACTAGATTCATAAATCACTCCTGTAGTCCAAATCTCATTAGTATTTTCTTTTACCTTGATCAAAGGATTGAAATAGATAAACCTCGAATTGCATTCTTTTCATCAAGAACTATCAAAGAAGGTGAAGAATTAACTTTTGACTACCGTTATAATTTACCATCTGGCATTCAAAATAAAACTAATATACCAGGTGGAATTCTTTGTCATTGTGGTTCTTCGAAATGCAGAAAATGGCTTTGGGTACCCGAAGTCTCAAAAAAAAGAAAATAATATTAATAACCAAAAAAAAAAAAAAAAAAAAAACAAAAAAATTTAATAAATTTTAATTATTTTCAACACTTACACATTCCAAGATTTGATATAATTTAAAAGAATTGGGTGAAACTCTTGGATTTAAATTAAAAAAAAAAATCACGGAATTTTCTCCAAATTACTGTAATTTTTTTTTTTTTCAGAAAACTTTAAAAATTTTAAAAATTTTTTTTTTATATTTTTTTTTTTTTTATATTTTATTTTTTAATTTCCACATAAAACAACTAAACAAATGGTAATTTCTTCAGATCAAGAACAACTTTTATCTTCAACAGAAGATCAGCTATTACAATACCAACAACAACATCAACAATCACAATTATCAGAACAACCACAACATATAATACCAATTGGACCACCACAAAATGTATTACCGATGGGAAAATATAAAATTCCAGAAACTTTTTCATGTAATATATTTACAGGTTATGAAAACCCAACAACTTGTCCAACTGAAATATCAAACTATTTATCATTTGATGAATATAATTCATTGGTTATTTCATTAAATAATAAAATGGATACCTTCCATAGAAACTATTGGATCTCCTTTATTATTTATATTATTGTTGTTTTATTGTTTTACTGTTCATTTTTTATTATATATTCAGATAAAATATTTTTAATACTTGGTTTATTACTTACTGCTATAATATCAATAGCTTTCTTTTTAAATTATTTACAAAAAAGGGTAAGTTAAGAAATCATTTTTAAAATAATATAAAAATTAAAAAAAAAAAAAAAGTGAGGAAAAATTTATTTATAAATATTCTAAAAATAAAAATAGAATTTTGAAAATATTAAAAAGATTTGTAAAGAATATACTGTTCAATTTTCCAATAGAAATATTAAAGTTGAAACTACTAAAAAACAATTTAAGGTCAGTGTACATATCAATTATCCACAAAATACTTTTGTTTTATCACAACAATATCTCCAACCACAATTTCAACAATTTCAACCAATTTATCGCCAAAACATTTGTCAACCACAACAACAACAGCAACAACAATAAATAAAGTTCCTTTTATTCAAAATTAATAACTTAGTTTCCAAATTTAATACATTGAAAATTTCTGTTTAAAAAAATAAATAAAAAAAACAAGAAAAAAAAAAAATATTTAAGGAAAAAGAAAAAAAAAATAATTGGAATGATCTTTGGAAATTATTTTTTTTTATTTTTTTTTTAATTTTTTTATTTTTTTTTCTTCTTTTTTTAAGCACCAATTTTTGATCAAATTTTTTTTTTGTTTTTTTTTTATTTTAATTTTATTTTTTGTTTTTTTTTTTTCTCAAAAAACCACCAATTTTTTAATTTATTTTTTTTGTTTTTTTTTTTTTTTCACACATTATTTTTTTTTTTTATTATTTCTCTCTCATAAAATAACAATAATGGGAATTTCTTTAGATCAAGAACAACTTTTATCTTCAGCAGAACAACAACAACAACAATCGCAATTATCAGAACAACCACAATATGTAATACCAATTGGACCACAAAATGTATTACCAATGGGAAAATTTAAAATCCCAGAAACTTTTTCATGTAATAGATTTACAGGTTATGAAAAACCAACAACATGTCCAACTGAATTATCAAACTATTTATCATTTGATGATTATAAGTCATTGGTTAATTCATTAAATAATAAAATGGATTCCTTCCATAGACTCTATTGGTGTTCCATTATCGTCTATATGGTTCTTATTTTCTCTTGTTCATTTTCTGGTGTTTTTATAGGTGTGATATTTTTAGTGGTTAGTATAATACTTATTGTTGCCGTCTTTCTTTGCTTTTTATTTTATTTACAAAATAGAGTAAGTTAAGGAATCATATAAAAAATTTAAAAAAAAATAAAAAAGGTGAGAAAGTTTTTTTATTAACATTCTAAAAATAAAAATAGATTTTTGAAAATATTAAAAAGATTTGTAATGAATATAATGTTCAATTTTCCAATAGAAATATAAAATTTGAGGTCGCTAAAAAACAATTTAAGATCAGTGTACATATCAATTATCCACAAAATATTTCCTTTGTTTTACCACAATATCTCCAACCACAATTCCAACCACAATTTCAACCACAATTTCAACCACAATTTCAACCACAATTCCAACCACAATTTCAACAACAACCAATTTACCATCAAAACATTTATCAACCACAACAACAACAATAAATAGCACTTCTTTTTCTACATGACCAATGTCTCTGTTTACCCAAATTTAAATGGAAAATTTGGAAAATTTTTATTAATTTTTTCACCTATTTTGGATGTGAAAAGTCCAAAAAAAAAAAAAAAAAAAAAAAAAAATAAAAATAAAAAATAAATAAAAAGTGTAAAATGAAGTTTAATAAGAATAGATCCTTTTTTTTTTTTTTTTTGTTTTTTTTTTTTTTTATATTATTTTTTTTTTTTGTTTTTTTTTATTTTTTAATTTTTTTTTTTTTTTTTTTTAGATTAATAGAGATTTAAAAAAATACAAGAAGATTTATACGTCTGGATGATCACGTTTGTATTCAGCATAAAGGGTATCAATAATGGTTTGATATCTTTCTTTGAGTTGTGGTCTCTTTGGTTTGAATGATGGAGTTAATAAATTGTTTTCCTCAGTGAATGGTTCATGTTCTACGTAGATATGTTTTAATTTTTCAAAACCATGTAATTTGGCTTCGGCAGCGCAAGCATCGAAACTTGATAAAATTTCTTTGTAGAGTTCTTTTGATTTTGCGAGGGTTGCATGGTTTGAAACATCAAGTTCTGGATATTTGGAAGCGAATAATTTTTGGACAACTTCAAAATCTGGTACGACAACACCAACCAAGAAACTATTTAATGAATCACCATAGACAAATACTTGAGAGGCAAATGGTGAACGAACGAAAACAGATTCCAAATATTCGGCGGCAACGTATTCACCTTGAGATAATTTGAAGATATTTTTCTTACGATCAATGATTGAGAGGGTACCATTTTCATTCCAACGACCAATATCACCAGTATGGAACCAACCATCTTCTTTGAGATCTTCTTTGGTCTTTTCTGGATCCTTAAAGTAACCTTTGAAAACGTTGAAACCACGAATACAAACCTCACCTCTTGGACATGGTTTATCAGTAGAGAAATAGTTCATCTCTGGAACGTCGATTAATTTCATTTCACAGGCACTGAGTGGTGGACCAACATGACCTACATTGTTATCTTCTGGATAGGCAACAGAGGCACCACCTACATTTTCAGAGAGACCATAACCAGAGACGACTGGACAACAGAAACAAGCACGTAAGAATTCGGCTAATTTTGGATCCAATGGAGCGGAACCGGAAAGGATGAATTTAACACGACCACCAAGTCTATCCTTTGTTTTTGAGAAAACCAATTTATCCCAAATTGGAGTGGTTGAACCAAGTCTTAATGCAGATTGTTTAGAGTTGAGACCCCAATTGAAGAGGAATTTCTTTAACCAACTATCATTGTTGACAGTGAACCAAAGTTTGTCGTGAAGACGTTGCCATACTCTTGGGGCACCACATAAAAAGGTTGGACGTAAAACTTGGATATCGTTGAATAACTCTGGAATTAAACCAGAGAAGAAACCAATTTGACCACCAACATAACACATCAATGAAACGACGGCACGTTCAAATGAGTGAGCCAATGGGAGGTATGACATATGAACATCCTCTGGAATTACACCTGCTGGTGAAAAGTTGGCACCTGCAACTTCACTGACCATATTTGTATGAGTTAACATTACACCCTTTGGATTACCAGTTGAACCAGAGGTGTAAAGTAATGTACATAAATCTTCTGGTGATGGGACTTCATGTTGGGCTGGATTTTGTTCACCCAATTTTTCAAAATCTGATAAGAGGTAAAGTTTAACGTTTTCATTATCCTTGAATTTATCTAATGTTGCTTGTGGTAATGGATCATAACTGACAATTGTTTTAATGGTTGTACCTGGCATTGAAAGAATCTTTTCAACATTTTTACCTTCACATAAAAGTACTGAAATCTCTGAATGATTAACAACATATTCAATTGCATTGGCACCTAATGTTGCATATAATGCAACTGGTACAAGTGAATGATTCATTGCTGCCATATCTGATAAAACCCATTCTGGTCTATTAATTGAAAAAATACCAATTCTATCACCCTTTTAATTTTTATTTATCATTTATTATTTATAAATTATTAAAGTAATAAGTTAAATGTTAATAATAAATAAAATTAAAATAAATAAAATTAATTAATTGAAAAAAGATTTAGATATTTATAATTTGATTAAAAAAAAAAAAAAAAAAACACAAAATGGTGTGGGGTTGGTGCACAAAATTTTTTTTTTTTTTTAAAATCAATTAACTTTTTATCAAATTTTAAAAAAAATATCTTGGGGATTTTCATCGTTTCACAAAAAAAAAAAAAAATTTTAAAAAAAAAACCCTTTTTTCCCCGATATTTGATTTAGTTGCGGTTTTTTTTTTTGAGTGATTAACAAAGTGTTTTGAAAAAAAAAAAAAAAAGAGAAAAGTGTTTTGAAAAAAGAAAATAAAAAAAAAAAGAAAAGAAAAAAATAAAAAAAAATAAAAAAATTATTTGTGAAAACCAAATATTAAAATATTTCTTCTTTACCTTATTTAAACCTAATTGAACTAAAGCTGAACCAATGTTATTTGCTCTAATGCATGCTTGTTTATAAGAAATCCATTTGTAATCACCTCTTTTGCCATCTGCTAATAATTCACGAATACCTAAAAAGTTTGAATCTGAATCTTTATTTATTCTTTAAATTTATTTATTATTGAAAAATATTAGAATTTAATAATCATAAAAACTTTATTTTATATTATTATTATTATTATTTATTTATTTTTTTTTTTATTTTTTTAAAAATACATACCTATAAACATCATACAAGGTAAAGGTTTTACCGTCTGGTGAATTTGTTAATTTTGGGAATTTAGTGTTTCTTCTTGGTCTAGTTTCGCCTGGTATAACTTCACTACCGTCTACTTCAACACTTTGAAGACGGATCTAAAAATAAATTCAAACAATTGTGTAATTATAGTAATAAAGTTAGTATAAATAATGTTTTTTTTTTTTTTTTTTTTTTTTTTTTTTTTTAGACTTTTTGACTTTTTATTTATTTTAGTAAAAAATACATACAAAATCTGGGTCACCAAGTAAATCTATATAATTAATTTTATTACAATAAAATTATATATGTATATTATTTAAAGTTTTTATATTTTTTTTTTTTTATTTTTTTTTTTTATTTTTTTATTTTTTTATTTTTTTTTTTTTCATTTATTTTAGTAAAGAAGAATATTAAATATTTAATTAATAATATTTAATTAATAATTAATTACCTGTTTTTGTTGAAAGGCTTGACATTTATAAAATTATATTACAATGAAAAATAAAAATAAAAAAAGAGAATTTGATATTAAAAATAAAATAAAAAAAAAAAAAAAGAAAAAAAAAAAAAAAGATAGTGAAAATTTGAAAAAAAAAAAAAATAAAAAAAAAAAAAATAAAAAAAAATTAAATAAAAAAAAAAAATAAAAAAAAAAAAATTAAAAATAAAATAGATTTTTATTTTTTGTGTAAAAAAATTTTTCAAAATTAATATCAAATTTGAAATTTAAAAAAACAACTGCAATGTGTGGTGTATTTTGGGAGTTGTTTATAGTTATTTATGTATTAAAATTTTATAACAATATTTTGTTTATGACAATATTTTGTTTATATGTTTTATGGTATTTCTTATATTTATATCTTTTAATTTATTTTTCTTATTTTATATCTTTTAATAATATTTGAGTTAATAACTGAAGAAAAAAAAAAATTTTAATTTAATTATATTTTATAATATTTAAAATGTGTTGATAGAATTAATTAAAAAAGGATATTAAAGGGATATAATAATTTTTGGAAATAATTATTTTATAATAATAATTGAATTTGCTATTTTAAGAATATATAATTTATAATAATAAATAGAAAATACTATTTTTAAATTGGTATATGATATATGATATATGATATATCGTCAAGAATAAGAATGGTTTCGTTATAGCAATTCGTAAAAAAAATTTAAATCAATAATTAAATATTATATTATAAAAAATAAATAACATAATAATACTTATATGTACTCACTTTGACCTTAATAATAAAAAAAAAAAATAATGAAAAAAAAAAAAGTTTAAAAATGTGGGAATATTTTTATTTATACTCCCACTTAAATTAATATCTTTTACCTTAAGTGTTTTTACCAAAAATTATATAAAAAAAAAAAAATAAAAAATGCTTTTTACAAAAAAAAATTAATTTTATTTTTAATTTAATATTACTTCATTTATTGTTTTCTATTTTAATTTTAATTTTAATTTTTTTTTTTTTTTTTTTTTTTTTTTTTTTTTTTTTTTTTTTTATCAATATTTTGATAATAAATTAAATTCTTAATAAAATAAAAATAAAACCTTATTTGGTTTTGTTTTTTTTTTGTAATAATCTTTTAAAATAAAAATAAAATAATATTAACAAGGCTCAATTTAATTTTGCCTTCATTTATCGTTTGTGTATTACCGTTTTATTTTCTAATTTTAGTTTTATATTTTTATTTTTCTATTTTCAATTTTAATTATTTTTTTTTTTTTTTTTTTTTTTTTTTTTTTTTTTTTTTTTTTTTTTTTTATCAATATTCTGATAATAAATTAAATTCTTTAATTATTGCATCTCTGATTTCTTTTAAATAAACTTTTCTTACAAAATACAAACCATGTAAATTTGGTATATCTTTTAATTCTACAGCATAACGAGTATTATCTCTTGCTTCTGGATTATTATCGAACATTGTTACTCTTTTTGTGTCAAACTCAAATGAATGACCACCTTTACTATTGAAAAATATTTTTGAAGCTTGAAAGAATGATTCATCAGGAATAAATGAAAATTTAAAACTGATTAATCTTTCCAATGATTTTAAATCACTAATTAGGTATTTTACAAATTCAACATTTAAAAATTTCCATTGAGATCCGTCGCCATAACTTTTATTTCTATCATAATATTTACTCATTCCCAAGCCATCACCACAACCTTGTTCTTTCATATTTTTTGGTAATAATTCAATTAATCCACTTTTATCATTAAGTTGTACCCAATTTCTCTATATTTAAATTTATATTAGTAATTATTTAGTTTTTAGTTTTTTTTTTTTTTTTTTTTTAAAATTAATATAATATTTACATCAAATCTAAAATAATCTTTAATACAACAATGATCTAAATAACTTTTTCTTTTATTATTACATAGAATTTTTGAAAAATTTGATAATGGAATTGTTGGCATATCATTACCACTTAAATTAATAATATGTGACCATTGACTATCTTCAAATGACAGACCAGTTTTATTAATTCTTTCTTCAACCATATCAAATAATACCGTATATGAAGCAATCTCTAAGTAAACTAATGAAATTGATCCCCATTCACCTTCAAATCTATTTTTCATAATTTTGATATTACTTGGATAATCATTCCATTTCTTTTTTGAATAATTACTTAAATTCTCTTTTTTTGTTTCAATAATTTTTTTAAAAAATATTTCCAATTCTTCATCATCTATTTTTGTATTTCCATCAACTTTGATTTTTTTTAATAATATTTATTAGTTTTTAAATTTTTTTTTTTTTTTTTTTTTAATAATTTACTTACTATGAATAAGATAATAGTTATTTGGTGAATATAAAAATTGAAATAATGTATTGATAGCATCATAATCAATATCTTTTATAATTAATAAAAAAGCCAATGGATTTGGGTTATCTAAATCATTACAATTATCATTATTTAAAAAATTTTCAAGTTGTTGTTCTCTTTTTTTAAAATAATTTGAATATTTTAAATTAATTTCACCTTTTTCCAAATTACTAATTAATAAAAAATCTAATAATTTAACATCTTTTTTATCCCATGGTCCATATGTTTTTAATAATTCATTAATTATTTTATTTTCATATGATTTATTTAAATTTATACTATTGTTATTATTATTTTTATTATTATTAATTGTTAATTTTAATTCTGATAAATTGATTTCATCTCTATATTTTGAAAAACAACATATTGGTCCAATTGAATTTGAAAAGTAAGTTGCATTTGTACATTTTTCATTTTTATCTATTTTTTCACATTTATCACCTGAATATGATGGTGGACAAATACATTTGTCACTTAAAACCGAAATACCACCATTTTCACATAATTTAAAATTATTTTCTTGAAAACTAAATTCTACAAAAAAAATTATAAATAAAATTAAAATTAATAGTTTCTTCATTTTCATTTTATTATTCTGTTTTCTAAATAATAATAATAAAAAAAAAAAATAAAAAAAAAAATAAAATGTATAAATGATTTTTTTTTTTTTTTTTTTATAAAATAAAATTAATTAAATAAATAAATAATAAAAAAAAAAGTTAGAATATTGGTGTGGATATCTAATATAGTATACTTAAATCTAACTGTGGAAAAATTTCAAAAATAACCCATTTCATTAATTAATTAATTGAACCACTACAAAAATTCCTTAAAAAGTTTGTTGTTTTTTGAAAAATTCTTTAAAAAATGTGGTGGTGCCAATGAAAAAAATTATTTTAAAATAAAATAAAAAAACAAAATAAAATAAAATAATTTTTTAATTATAATTAAAAAAATTTAATTATTTCTATTTTTTTTTTTTTTTTTTAATTTTACAAAAGTTTATTTATATAACTATTAGTTGATTTTAAAAGTTGCAGATATTGAAGTATGGTCAGAAGCATAAAATGGAGAATTAAAAGGTGATAATTTTGAGCATCTACCACCAATTTTAAAATCTATTAAAGATAGAATTTGATCATTTGAACGTAATAAGAAATCTATTCTTTTTGAAGGTTTTGAATAAAGTGTTGGAAAAGTGAAACCATTTACTAAATCAGTTTCTTTACATCTATCAGTATCTTCAATACCAACAATACTAACAACACCTTCATTATCTTTTAAAAATTGTAATTGTCTATTCTTTTCATTCTTTTGATTTGGATGATTTGAAAATTCAACCCAAGTATCAATTAAATTATTATTATTATTATTATTATCTTTATAATAATTATTAATATCATAATTTCCTAATAAAAATTGAATTGCATTTTCATTTGGTTCTAAATTAAAATCACCCATAAATAAATGTGGTTTTTTAAATGAATTTATCCAATTTAAAGATTCATATGCATTTCTTTTTGAACCATCAGTTTCTAATGAAAAATGTGATGTAAATATATTAATTTTTTTTGAAATTTCAAATTGTTGTTGTTGTTTTTTTTTAAAATTAATTTCAACTCTTAAACAAGATCTTTGATGAGCATCATCAGGTTTTTTAATATCTCTTGATAATTTAATTGAATCAATATTTGAAATTTCATGTTTTGAAAATATAGATAAACCTTCAAATTGTAAACCAGTACTTGTTGGATATACCATTGATGGTAAATAAACGAAATTATATTTTAAATTTCTTTCACCAAGTAATTTAAATAAATGTTGAACTTGATTACGTTCTTCACCCATTTTAATTGGATTACTTGATTTCACTTCACTATCCCATGCTGAAAATCTTAATTCTTGAAATGAAATTACATCTGGTAATTCTTTCTCTATTAAATCCGCCATTAATATTCTTCTATCTTTCCATGGTTCATTAAAATTCCATGTATTATATGACATAATTTTAATTGTTTCATTAAAATTATTATTATTATCTTTATTTATATTATTAGTTGATGAAATTGTTGATAAAATATCTTTTTGTTGTTCATCATTATTATTATTATTATTTTTATTATTATTATCATTATCATTACATATAAATTGTTGAATTGTAATTAATTTTAAATAATCTTTAAATAATTTAATTGAAAGGTATCTACAGTTTGATTCTAAAATTCTTTTTGATTTATAATCTTCAATAATTGTTGTTGTAGATTGATTTCTAATGAATGTTTCATATTGTTTTGATTGTTGAATGGTTGTATCAACGAAAAGTGTTAACTCATAGAGTGTACCAATTTGAAAATCTTGATATTCAAGTTGGCCATAACTATTATAGGCTGGTTGTTTCAAATTATCACCATTTCCATTTGTACTTAAAAATTGTTTTTGTAATTTACCTTCAACTACTTGAAGTTGAAATATTGGATAATTATATTTAATTCGATTCTTTAAATTATCAACTTTTTGAAATTTATTTAAATAAAAATATCTATGTAAATTAATTGTTGGTTCAATTTGCTTGAGAAAAAAAAAAAAAAAAAGAAAAAAAAAAAAAAAAAAAAAAAAAAAAAAAAAAAAAAAGTTAATATATTATTATAATAAATAAATAAATAAATAAATAAATTACATACATCTAATAATTTATTTAATTCTTTTGAATCTAAAGATAAACTTTCGAATTCACCAACTATACCAGCATTTGAAGTTGGTTCTGAAAAAGTATTATTAATAAATAGTAATACTAAAGTAAATAATATTATTGAAAAATGATACATTTCCATTGAATGGATTTGAAGTACTATTATATAAATAAAGATTAAAATAACCAATCTTTATATTTGTTTTTTTTTTTTCAAACTGTGTTTCATTTTTTTTTTTGTTTGTGTTTTCACAAAAAAAAAAAAAAAAATTAAAAAAAAAATTAAAAAAAAAATAAAAATATTATTTTTTATTTTTTATTTTTTTTTATTTATTTTTATTTTTTTGTTTTATTTCAACTGCTTTTCAGGGTTAAATGAATTGATTCAATGAAAATATATAAATAGTTTTTATTAGTGTGGGAATAATCTATATGGTAAGAATTTTATTTTATTTTAATTTTTTAATTTTTTTATTTTTTATTTTTTAATTTTCACATTTAAAAATATCTTTCGTGGATATTTTTATTAAAAAAAAATTAATTTTGGTGTTTTTTTTTTTTTTTTTTTTTTTTTTTTGTGAATAGAATAATTTTTAATTTTTTAGATTACTTTTAATTCCTCATCAAAACAAAATAATAAATAAAAAAAAAAAAAATGAGAGATTTATTAAAATTCAAGTAGGTGAATTTGGAAATCAGTTAGAACAATCAACTAATATTAAATCAAATTTAGAATCAATTATTAAAGGTATTCAAGATAATAAGATATTAAAAGTATTCGATAAATTCTACCATCAAGATGTTATAATGTATGAAAAAGGTGATTCAACTAATCGTGTTGGTAAAGTTGCTAATCGTAAAGCTGAAGAATCCTTTGTTAATAATGCAACAATCCATGAAGCAAAATTATTAAAAACAATCATTGATGGTAATAATACAGCATATGAGATGTATATGGATTTCACATATGGCGAACATCGTATCAAAAAGAATCAATGGGCCATTCAACAATGGTCAAATGGTTTAATCATCAAAGAAGAATTTTATTAAATAAACTAAAGTAATTGTAAATTTTATTTATTTATTTATTTATTTATTTATTTAGTTATTTAATTAATTATTTATTTATTATTTTTGTTTATTTTTTTTTAAACAATAAAGTAAAAGATAATAGGTTTTTAATTTTTTTTTTAATTCTCCCAACCACAAAATTTTTTTTTTTTTTTTTTTTTTTTTTTTTTGGCGACATGGCACTGATTTTCAAATAAAAATTTTACAATTAATTCCCAAACACCAAGGAATCCAATTTTAAAAAAAAAAATCCATAATCTCTTTTTGCCAAATTTTTTTTTTTTTTTTTTTTATCTCTGATTAAAATAAAGAATTAATTTTAATGTTTTTTTTTTTTTTTTTTTTTTTTTATATTTAAAATAATTGTAGGAAAAAAAAAAAAAAAAAACAAAATTAAAATAATAATAAAAATAATATAAAAATACAATAAAATAATATTTTAATAAAATAAAAAAAAATGGAAGATCGTTTACAAGAATTAAGAATAGCTGGTGGTCTTAAACCTCTAGTTGATAAAAAGAATGGTAAAAAAGGTTCAATGGTTGAAATATCTTTAGAAACACCATCAAGTTCAAAAATATATGATTATAATGAAAATAAAAATGGTGATATTGAATTAGAAATAAATGATCATCCAGATCCGGTTGAAGAATTTATGCCAGAATTTTATCAAGAAGTTGGTTTAATAAAATCATTAATGACATCAGTTAAAAAGAATATAAGAGCAATCGAAGATAAATATATATTATCATTAAATTCAATTAGTATTGAATCACAAAATCAAAAATATGAGGATGATATACAATTAATACTAGAAGTTACAAATAGTTCATTATCTGAATTAAAGAATAAATTGGATACAATGAAAATAAGTAATGAAAAATATTCATATTCAAAATCATCAACACCCACAGAAGTTCGTATTAGAAATAGTATGTTAAATACACTAACTCAAAAATTCATTGAAATGATGAGAGAGTATCAAGAGATTCAAAACAACTATAAAAATAAATATAAAGAAAAAATCGAAAGACAATATAAAATCGTTAAACCAGAAGCAACCTCTCAAGAAATTAACGATGCAATTCAATCAGGTGACTCTAAAAAGATTTTCGAAGAGACTATTCTCCATACACATTTACATACTCATGCTTTGAATGCTTTAGATTATATTCAAGAAAGACATAACGATATTATTAAATTGGAACAAAGTATTAAAGAATTACATCAATTATTTTTAGATATGGCTGTTTTGGTTCATAATCAAGGTGAGTTGTTAAATGTTATTGAAGATAATATTAATTCTGCTGTATCCGATACAAGAGAGGGTACACAAAATTTACAAGAAGCTAATAAGCTTCATAAAAAATCAAGAAAGAAAATGTATATTCTTTTAATTATAGTTTCAATTGTTTTGGTAATAATTTTAGTTCCAATTTTAAGTACTCAAATTAATAAATAATTAAATATATATATATATTTAATTAAATAGTGTTTAAAATTATCTATATCTAATTTAACATTCAAAATATTTTATTGTTTATTTAATTTTTATTTAATGTTTATTATTTAAACCGATTGTTGAATTGCTTTTTTTTAGTTCAACTATTTTTTTTTTTTTTGAGAAATAATTTTTTGAAAAAAAAAAAAATAACTGAAATTAAAAAAAAAATCCCATAAAAAATTTATTATTAAAAATTGTTTTACTAATTAATAGATTTTTTACAATTATTAAACAAGCTCGCCTTACAGCAATTACTCTGATTTTTCTCCAAAAAAAAAACCTTCGCGAGTTGTCCTTTTATTTTTTTTTTTTTTTTTTTTTTTTTTTTTTTAAATTATTGCCAATATTGGTAATTATATATAAAGGAACACACAATTAATATTATATGAATGCTGTAAAGCGAGAATCAAAACTAACTTTATTTTTTTTTTTTTTTTTATAACCCAAAAAGAAAAAATTTACATTTTTTTTTTTTTATGACCCAACTAACCGTTAAAAAAAAAAAAAAAAAAATAATTAAAAAAAGAAAAAATAAAAATAAAAAAATAAATAAATAATTAAATAAAAAAAAAAAAAAAAAAAAATAAAATTCAGGAAAAAAAATTTCATTTCTGGTACTCATATTACAACAACAAGGAACAACAATTTTTTTAAAAAGCAATTGAAAAAAAAAAAAAAACAAAAAAAAAAAAGAAAATATTATCGAAATGATCGCGAAAAATGACAATTAATTTTTTTTTTTTTAATTGAATTCATTTTGTGAATATATGGATATAAAAATAACCTGATGCCAACACATCGCCTTCACCAAACATTTTTCTTTTGGATGGCCACTTTATTCGAAATATGACTTTTATCTTTAGACATATTATTATTATTTTTATTTTCTTTTTAACTAAAAAAAAAAAAAAAAAAAACTATAAATTTAAAAAAAAAACAAACTATTTTTTTTAATTTATAAAGGGTTAATAATAATAAAATAATAATTTATATAACTCCATAATTAAATATTCATTATATTATTATTTTTTTTTTTTATATAAAAAAAAAAAAAACAAAAAAAAAAAAAAAAATATTTTACCTTACTTAATAATAAATTATTCAATTTATTATTTTCATTCATATAACTTATTTATAGTTCAAATTATATTAAAAAAAAAAAAAAAATTTTATAAAAAATTTTTTTAACTAAATATTATTTTTTTTTAAAACAAATAATTTATTTTCAAATTATTAAAAAAAAAAAAAATTAATATATAATTTTTCCAAAATGGAAGAAAATAGTAATAAATTTGAACAAGAATTAAAAGAAATTGGCCAAGATAGAAATCAATTTCCGCATATAAGTGTTGAAGAATCTCTTCAAGAATTTGATTCATTCTCAAATAAAATCGAAAATGAATCAAAACAATTTGGAGCTCAAAAAGATCCAGAATCTTATATGGCAGGTGGTGAAACTGAAGAAGATTTCAAATTAAGAAAATATTTTGAAAACTCTGAAAGAATGCATCTTGAAAATGGTGGTAATGAAAAAAAAATGGGTGTTTCCATTAGAAATTTAACTGTTGTTGGTCTTGGTGCCGATGCATCTGTAATTGCTGATATGTCAACTCCATTTTTTAGTATTTTAAATTTTTTTAAACCATCATTTTGGTAAGTAAAAAAATGGTATTATTATTATTATTTTAATTTTAAAGTTTACTAATTATTATTATTTTTTTTTTTATTATTTATAGGACTAAAAAAACATCAACATTTGATATTTTACATGATGTTACAACATTTTGTAAAGATGGTGAAATGGTTTTAGTTTTAGGTAGACCAGGTGCTGGTTGTTCAACTTTATTACGTGTTATTGCAAATCAAACTGCATCATATGTTTCAGTTAAAGGTGATGTTAGATATGGCGGTATTCCATCAAAAGAGTTTGAAAGATATAGAGCTGAATCTATTTATACACCAGAAGAAGATTCACATCATCCAACTTTAACAGTTCGTGAAACTTTAGATTTTGCATTAAAATGTAAAACTCCAGGTAATCGTTTACCAGATGAAACTAAAAGATCTTTCCGTGAAAAAGTTTTTAATTTATTATTATCAATGTTTGGTATTGTTCATCAAGCTGATACTGTAAGTTTTCTTTTTTTTTATTTATTTATAAAATAATTTTTTTTTTTTTTATCTTTTGCTAATTACTTTTTTTTTTTTTCCTAAATAAAATAGATTGTCGGTAATGAATATGTTAGAGGTTTATCAGGTGGTGAAAGAAAACGTTTAACAATTACAGAAGCAATGGTATCATCAGCATCAATTACATGTTGGGATTGTTCAACTCGTGGTCTTGATGCAGCATCAGCATTTGATTATGCAAAATCAATTCGTATTATGTCTGATACATTACACAAAACAACAATTGCATCATTTTATCAAGCATCCGATTCAATTTATAATGTATTTGATAAAGTTTGTGTTTTAGAAAAAGGTCGTTGTATTTATTTTGGTCCAGTTGGTATGGCAAAACAATATTTTATGAGCTTGGGTTTCGATTGTGAACCAAGAAAATCAACACCAGATTTTTTAACTGGTGTAACAAATCCACAAGAACGTATTATTAAAAAAGGTTTTGAAGGTCGTACTCCAGAAACTTCAGCCGATTTTGAAGCAGCATGGAAAAACTCTGATATATATAGAGATCAACTTCAAGAACAAAAAGAATATGAAGAATTAATTGAAAGAACTCAACCAAAAGTTGCATTTGTTCAAGAGGTAAAAGATGAAAATAGTAAAACCAATTTCAAAAAATCACAATATACTACAAGTTTTATTACGCAAGTTGTTGCATTAACTAAAAGAAATTTTCAATTGATTTTAAATGATAAATTTGGTCTTTTCACAAAATATCTTTCAGTATTAATTCAAGCATTTGTATATTCATCTGTTTTCTATAATATGGCAAGTGATATTAATGGTTTATTTACTAGAGGTGGTGCAATTCTTTCAGCTGTAATTTTCAATGCTTTTCTCTCTGTTGGTGAAATGTCAATGACTTTCATTGGTCGCCGTGTCTTACAAAAACATAAGAGTTATGCTTTATATCGTCCATCTGCTTTACATATTGCACAAGTTGTTAACGATATTCCGTTTACATTACTTCAAGTATTCTTATTTTCAATTATTGCATACTTTATGTTTGGTTTGGAATATGATGGTGGTAAATTCTTTATTTTCAGTTTTACATTGGTTGGTGCAAGCTTAGCATGTACAGCACTTTTCAGATGTTTTGGTTACCTTTGTCCATCGATGTATATCGCTCAAAATATTTCAAATGTTTTCATCATTTTCATGCTTACCTATTCTGGTTATACAGTACCAATTCCAAAAATGCATCCATGGTTCAGTTGGTTTAGACATATCAATATCTTTACCTATGCATTTAAAGCAATTATGGCAAATGAATTTGAAGGTAAAGAATTTAATTGTTTAGAATCTGCAATTCCATATGGTCCAGCATATCAAGGTTCAGAGTTTGATGCATATAGAATTTGTCCATTAGGTGGTATTGAACAAGGTAGTCTCTACTTTAAAGGTGAGTTTTATATGGATAAAACTTTAAGATTCAAAGAAGGTGAAATGTCACAAAATGTCATCATTGTTTATTGTTGGTGGATTTTCTTTGTAATTTGTAATATGCTTGCAATGGAATATATTGATCATACAAGTGGCGGTTATACTCATAAAGTTTACAAAAAAGGTAAAGCTCCAAAAATGAATGATGTTGAAGAAGAAAAACAACAAAATGCCATTGTAGCAAATGCAACAAACAACATGAAAGATACTCTTCATATGGATGGTGGTATTTTCACATGGCAAAACATTAGATACACTGTCAAAGTTCCAGGTGGTGAAAGATTATTATTAAACAATATTGAAGGTTGGATTAAACCAGGTCAAATGACAGCTTTAATGGGTTCATCGGGTGCTGGTAAAACAACTTTACTCGATGTTTTAGCAAAGAGAAAAACTTTGGGTGTTGTTGAAGGTGATTCACATTTAAATGGTAGAGAATTAGAAATTGATTTTGAACGTATTACTGGTTATGTAGAACAAATGGATGTCCACAATCCAGGTTTAACAGTTAGAGAAGCATTACGTTTCTCTGCAAAATTACGTCAAGAACCAGAGGTATCATTAGAAGAGAAATTTAAATATGTTGAACATGTTTTAGAAATGATGGAAATGAAACATTTAGGTGATGCATTAATTGGTACATTAGAAACTGGTGTTGGTATTTCAGTTGAAGAAAGAAAAAGATTAACAATTGGTGTTGAATTGGTTGCAAAACCACAAATTCTTTTCCTTGATGAACCAACATCTGGTTTAGATGCTCAATCATCATATAATATCATTAAATTTATTCGTAAATTAGCAGATGCAGGTATGCCATTAGTTTGTACAATTCATCAACCATCATCAGTATTATTTGAACATTTTGATCGTATTCTTTTATTAGCTAAAGGTGGTAAAACAGTATATTTCGGTGATATTGGTGAAAAATCAAAAACTTTAACATCATACTTTGAACGTCATGGTGTTCGTCCATGTACTGAGAGTGAAAATCCAGCAGAATATATTTTAGAAGCAACTGGTGCAGGTGTTCATGGTAAGTCTGATGTTAATTGGCCAGAAACTTGGAAACAATCACCAGAATTAGCAGATATTTCAAGGGAATTAGCAGCATTAAAAGAACAAGGTGCACAACAATATAAAATAAGAAGTGATGGACCAGCAAGAGAATTCTCACAATCAACATGGTATCAAACTAAAGAAGTTTATAAACGTTTAAATTTAATTTGGTGGAGAGATCCATACTATACATATGGTTCATTCGTTCAATCAGCACTTTGTGGTTTAATTATTGGTTTTACATTTTGGAATCTTCAAGGTTCAAGTAGTGATATGAATCAAAGAATTTTCTTTATTTTCGAAGCACTCATGTTAGGTATCTTATTGATTTTCGTTGTAATGCCACAATTAATTAGTCAGCGTGAATACTTTAAGAGAGATTTTGCCAGTAAATTCTATTCATGGTTCCCATTTGCAATTTCAATTGTTGTTGTAGAATTACCATTCATCGTTATTTCAGGTACAATTTTCTTCTTTTGTTCATTCTGGACCGCAGGATTGGATAAAACTAGTGATAGTGAACAAACCTTTTACTTCTGGTTCATTTTCGTTATCTTTTTGTTTTTCTGTGTTTCTTTCGGTCAAGCAGTAGCAGCAGTTTGTATCAATATGTTCTTTGCAATGACATTGATTCCATTGTTAATTGTTTTCCTATTTCTTTTCTCAGGAGTTATGACCCCCCCATCATCAATTCCAACCTTTTGGAGAGGATGGGTGTATCATTTAAACCCATGTCGTTACTTTATGGAAGGTATTGTTACAAATATTTTAAAAACTGTCGATGTTAAATGTTCATATGAAGATATGATCACTTTTACATTCCCAAAGAGTTATAATACTTGTCAAAACTACACTAGTGCTTTTCAATCATATGGACCATCCGGTTATGTTGAGAGTTCCATATTAAATGGTGAACCAGCCTGTAGTTATTGTATCTATAAAAATGGTGAACAATATTACAAAACACTTGGTTGGTCAGATGATAATCGTTGGAGAAATGTTGGTATTATCATTTGTTTCTTTGTTTTCAATATTTTAATGGTTATCTTATTTGTTTATTTAACTAGAAAAGGAAGTAGATAAATAATTTAATAAATAAAAAAAAAAAATAATAAAAAAAAAAAAAATATATATATATTTAATAAAAAAAAAAGTAAATTGAAATAAAACTAAAAAGTTTTAATTTATTAATTATAATAAAAAGCTTTTTCAATTATAAATAAAAATAAATTAAAAATTGTTTTGAAAAAGTTTAAATATTCATAAATCAAAGATAAAAAAAGGATTTTTTTTTTTTATTTTTAGTAGGTATTGTCAACAAAAATTAATCTCATTAATTTTATTATTATTAATTATCTTTATTGATTTTATTTTTTTTGGGATGGTTATTAAGGACTTTGATTTTTTTTTTTTTTTACAATTTTTTGATATTAATTTCAGCCTAAAAAGAGGTGATTTGTATAGTCTTAAATCAATATTGTTGATAAAATTAAAAAGATAAAATAAGAATGGGACAAATATTCTTTTTTTTTTTTAATTTAATTTATCTATAATAAAGAATATTAAATTTTATTTTTTTAAATATAGACTAATAAGTGAATTTTATTTTTAGTTTTTTTTTTTTTCAAACAAATTTTTTTTAAGATATTTTTTCAATGAAAATTTTTGGATTAAAAAAAAAAAAAAAAAAAAATTAATTTTTGTGGTGTATAAATAATTTTTTTTTTTTTTTATTTTCATTAAGAAATCAAATAAAATAAAATAAATAAATAAATAAATATAAATATTAATTTAAAAAAATTGAATTTAAATAAAATAAAAAAATGTTGGTACCAATAAAAATAAAATTTATTTTAAAAAAAAATTAATATTAATTTTTTTTTTTTTTTTTTTACCAATTTTAGGCAAAATATTAAATGTGTTGTTGTTGGTGATGGTGCAGTTGGTAAAACCTGTATGTTAATTTCATATACTACAAATGGTTTTCCATCAGAATATATTCCAACAGTTTTTGATAATTATTGTGCAAATTTGATGTTGGAAGGTAAGCCCTATAGTCTTGGACTTTGGGATACTGCAGGTCAAGAAGATTATGATCGTTTAAGACCATTATCATATCCACATACTGATGTATTTTTAATTTGTTTTTCAATTATTTCACAAGCATCATTTGAAAATGTTACAACAAAATGGTTTAAAGAAGTTAATCATCATGCTCCTGGTGTACCAATAATTTTAGTTGGTACAAAACAAGATATTAGAAATGATAATGATTCAATTAAAAAATTAAAAGAAAAGAATATTGAATTAGTACCATATGAAAAAGGTTTAGAAAAAGCAAAAGAAATTAATGCAATCTATTTAGAAGCTTCAGCTTTAACTCAAAGAGGTATTAAAGATGTTTTTGATCAATGTATTAGATCTGTAATATATCCAAATAAATTAATTAAAAAACCAAAGAAGAAGAGTTGTACTATAATGTAAAAAAAAATAAAAAATAAAATAAAATAAAAAAAAACCAAATTTGTAAATATTCCATAAAATTAAAAACATAATCATTCTTTTTTTTAAATATAATTTTATTATATTAGATTTTATAAAATAATTTTTTTATTTTAATTATGCTCAATTTAATTATGATTTTTTTGTATGAGTATATTAAAAAATTATCTCATTTGTTTTTAAATTGGCCAAATTATTATTCAGTTAATTTTAACGCTAATTTTAGGGGAATCGAACCAACGATCTTATTCTTATTTTTTCATAAAAGCTCCCCATTCGGGAATCGAACCCGAGGTACCAGTGTGAAAGACTAGAGTGTTACCGACTACACCAATGAGGATTTAGTTGAAAATTTTGATATAATATTTCTATAAAGTTAGATTATTTATAGAATATCTTAAAATTTGTGTCAATTTATATTTCAAATAATAATTATATTAAAATCAGTAAACATTATAAAAATTTTCATTTTTTTCAACTATGGTATTAATAATCATTATGTAACTCATTTAAATTAATATAAATATAAAAAAAATTTTAATTTTCAATTCAGATTAATATTCTAATTACTAAAAGATAAAAACTATTTAATAAATAAAAATATATAAACTAATATAATAAGTGTTAAAATAAAGATAGATTATTAAATATAATAAAGATTTAAATAAAATATTAAATAAAGTTAAATTAAATTTAAAATTAATCAAAATTTATATTATTTGTAACGTAATTCAACTAGACCACTTTAGTTACATTTGGTTTTACGAAAGTAGTTTTTAGTTATAATAATTATTCCAATTAGTAACTTCAATTTCATAATTATAATTATTCATTTACATAGTAATTTTATTATAATTATTCATTTCTAAAATGGTTTTATTTTAAATATTCTTTTTATAGTATAATATTTCAATTAATATCTTTTAGTAATAAATGTCAACATATTTTATACAGTACAAAATGAAAAAGAAAATTTATTTTATACTTTATAAAATGTTTTGACAATTATTACCAAAATAAAATAATTAAAATAATATAGTTAAGAATATATCTAATTTCTAATTAAACTAATTTTGGAAATAAATAATTATAAAAATGAAAAATGAGCTACTAATTTTAATAATTGTTGTAATGAACTATTGCTTTCGTTACAACTTTATCAAATATGTGTATAAAATTTTAAAAAAAAATTTTCTGCGGTTTTAGATTTTATTATTTAAATTATGAAGTGACTGTTTTATTTAGTTCGATCGACCATCAGCTCCAAAACACAAAGTACCATAGAAATCTTTTAGGTTCATAAGATTTAACATAAAGATGAATATTTAAAAAAAAAAAAAAAAATTAAAAACAAATATCAAAATGGAGTTGCAAGATGGAAATTATCAAAGACCCCATTTAGGTACAGATATAGATAATTTCAAAACACTAAAAGAAACTCCCTTATACAACATTGTTTTTAGTTTACCAGATATTTAAAATTTTTAAAATAAAAGTTTAAAGAATAAAAATAAGAAAAAAAATAAATAAAAAAAATGAAAAATTTTCAATAATTATAAGTTTATTATTCATTAAATAATAATTTTACTTCAGATAATAATTTTTCAAGTAATTGTTTCTCAGTGGAAAGTTGAGTGGAAACTGATTTTTCAACTTTTTTTACAATTGAACCAACGATTGATTTAACATTTGACAATTGGAATATTTCATATAATTCTTTTGATTTAAATAACTCGATAAGTGATAAAATTGAATATTGATTATTATTATTTTTTTCAACTTGATTATTACCAACATTTAATTTACTTGAAATTAAATTTAAAATATTAATTAATATTTGATTTGAATTATCCAATTGAATAATTTTTAAAATGATATTTAAGTCATAAATTTTTGTTGATGTTGAATTTATAAATTTAATTGATTGGAAAATATAAATAAAAATACTATTTGTAATTGTTATTATTAATTCATTTGATAATGATTTGAATTCTTTTTCTCTAATTTCATTATTATAATCATTTTTATCAGTAAAACATGATAAAATTAAAGATAAAATATAATTTAAAGAATCACCTGAATTTTCATTATTATTATCTTGGAAATTTGTTGAAATCTTTTTTAATTCACTTATAAATGGTTCTGTCATTGGTTCTAAAATATTTTCAATTGAATTTGATAATCTTAATGAATTTATATTCCAACATAATTTCTTTATAATTTTTTCTTGTTCTTGAATTTTCTCTTCATCAATCATTATTACATTATTAGTATTATCCTCAATTTCTTTTGATGTAATTGATAAAGTAATTGCAATACAAAATGCTGTATAATGTGATAATGATAATGTACCAACTAAATATAAATTATGAATTAAATCTAAAACAATTGAAATAATTTCTGGTGATGATTTATTTGCTTTTTAAAAAATAAATAAATAAATTAATAAAATTAATTAATATTTTTTTAAAAAAATAAAAATAAAAAATAAAAAAAAATAAAAAACTTACATCTACAAATTGCAATTAAAGATCTAATCATAATTTTGTTTAAACTTGAGAAATAATATAAAGTATTTAAAGCTAAAAATTGAATATTCAATGGTAAACTTGAGAATGGACCATAAATTTGTTTACCATTTGGAAATTGTGGTGTTGGTTTTGAAATTGTAAAAAAGAATGGTACTAATGCATTTTGAATTGAATCATATTGTTTAATTTTACTCTTATCTCTACCAACTGATAATAAAATATTTAAAATCATCTATTTTTATATTTATATATAAAAAAAAAAAAAAAGAAAATATTAATAATTTTAATTTTGAGAGAAAAAAAAAAAAAAAAAAAAAAAAAAAAAAAAAAAAAAAAAAAAAAAAAAAAAATTACATACCAATGATGTATCATTATCAGAATTACCCAATTTCCATAATAATTTTGGTAAAGAAGTTAAACCCCATTCAATTATATTTTTAAAAGATTTAACATTTGATAATAATGGATTTGATTGAATATCAATTAATTCCTTAATAAAGAAAACACAAGCTTTCTTTGAAGTACTATGTGGATGACATTTTTCATCAAAACTAATGAAAGAATTTAAAATGGATTCACTTTGAGTTGATGATAAAATTGGTAAGATAATTTTAACTATCCATAAAAGATTTGAAATGTGAGTTTTAATAGATTGGCCTTTTGTAGCCTCAACTTTTTCATCAATTAATTTACCATTCAATGCATCTTCAATAAATTCAAAGAATGGTTGATACCAACCATTAATAGTTTGATCAACATTTGAAATCGATGGTGAATAACCTAAAAAGTGTGAAGCTGTTTGAGTCATCAATGAATTGATTGAACAACTTATAATCCATTCTTTTGAATCTGGATTACTTGGTGAACCAACATAAAATGGAAAATGAACTGAAAAGAATTTAATATAATCCTTTCTTAATTGTTCATAGAAATCAGTGGTTGAAAAGTTTTCTTTTAAACAGTGAACTAAAAGTTGAATAATTGAAACTACCAATTCTAAATCCTCTAAAACTTGGAATGAAATACCTGGATTTGATGGTCCCAACTCTAACCATAAATCAATTAAAATTGGTAATAATGTACTTGAAAATTGTTTAACTTCTTCTGATGTCTCTAAAATTGTTGGAAATAATGATTTAACTGTACCATCACTATTTAATTGTTGTTGTTCATTATTTTTAACTAAATATTTACTAAATAAATCTGGAAAAACTTTTCTATCATTATAAGCTTGATAGGTTAAACTACAATCAATTGCCATCTTTCCATCAATAATTTGAGTATTTTCTCTTTGTTTATGAATTTTATTTAATAATGAAGAGAATGATAAATCTGGTTCATGTAATAAAACTTTAATTAATTTAAAAAGACTTTTTAAAATCATAACTCTAGTATGTAATGAATTTGCTTTTGGAGTTGATGAAGCAGTTGATGATTTGTTCTTTTGTTGAGATACTGGTACTGATGCTGAAATTGGAACATTTGCAGAGGATGAAGTTGAAGTTGAAATGGTTGCAACGGTGGCTGCACCAGATACTCTTTTCAAAAGGTCAATATAATTTGGAATCATTTGATGACAACTACGTGATACTAAATTTGGATAATGATCAATGAAAATATCCAATAAACGTAATGAATCTAAACGGATGGTTGTCTTTAAATGTGTCATACCGGAATTAATGTAAACTGAAAACAATGGTATGAATGGTGAAATTGATATTTCGTCAAGCATTGGTAAAATTGTTGATATTAAAGTATGGGTACAATGTCTAACATCTTTATCTAAATCATTGATTACCTCTACTAATTTATTCATAATTGCACCTAAATGAACGAATAATACACTTGGATGTTTTAATATTAAATCACGTATACCTGTAACTGCATCCTTTTTAACTTGATCATTATAATGATTTAATTTTGTTAATAAATCCTTTAATGTTAAATTACGATGATTAACTAAATCATCTTTTTCTTCAACTATATTTTGACCTGGCATATTTAATGCTGTAAAAATAAATAAAAAAGGATTGTTAATAAAATAATTATAATTATAATAATAATAATTATAATTTGGTATTTACCTTTAGATTTAAAAGTTGTAACTGTAATATTTGGGTTTGGTGGTGGTTTCTTACCCAATTTCTTCTTTTTCACTTTAAAATCAAGTGATGGTTGTAATGTTTTTTTTGGTGCTGATCTACCCATTTTTTTTTTTTATTATTACTTATAATTATAGATATATAGATAAGAAAAAAAAAAAAAAAAAATTAAAAAATTAAAATAAAAAAATAAAAAAAAAAAATAAATAAAAATAAAAAAAAAAAAAACGAACGAAAAAAAAAAAAAAAAAAAAAATCACAAAAAAAAAAAAAAAAAATAATTATTCGCATTTTTTTTTATTTAATTTTTCATTTTTTTTTTTTTTTTTTTTTTATAACAATGATTCAATTTAATTTATTTAGTATGAATTTAGTATACAAAAATAGAACACTCAAAAATACAAAAAATGATATAAAATATAAAAAAAAATGAATATAACCATTCTGTTTTTTGATTTTTTTTTTTTTTTTTTTTTTTTTTTTTTTTTTTAATCAGATTTTAAAAATTTTATTTTTAGAATTAAACCATTTATTATTTTTTTATTTTGAAGAAAAAAAAGAGTAGAGAATATTAGATTTAAAAAAAAAAAATCGAAAAAATGGTAAAAATCGAATTTGTATCCTTTTTTTTATTAAACCATTTATTATTTTTTTATTTTGAAGAAAAAAAAGAGTACGGAATATTAGATTTAAAAAAAAAAAAGATAATAAAATATAAAAAAATTACAAATAAAAAAAAAAAAAAAGTAATTTCCAAAACTTAATTTATTATTTATATAAAATTTCTTATTATTTTTTTTATTTTTTTTTTTCAGACATTTATTTCAAATATCACCACCACTACAATAAATAGATTTGAATTGATTTTTTTGTGGTTGTTTTGAACAAGTTGTTTGAGTATCTACAGGATCTTTACAACCAGCAGAAGAGTGAATACTATTTTCACATAATTGAGTAAATGGAATTTGTTTGTTACAGAATAAATTTAACTCTTGAGAATTACCCAAATCAACAGATGTACCACTAGCAGTATATTCTAATAATAAAATATCTTGATTATTGCAATATTCTGATAAAGCAGTGACATAGTAATTATTTGGAATATCGTACCATGGTGCCATACCATCAGAGAAAGTAATATTAATTTTCATGGATGAAGTGTAGGCAGAGTAGAGTGAATTGAAAACAAATGAATATACACAATAAGATTCTTCAAATTCGAGTGTTGAGATTGGTTTATCACATTGAGCAATACCACCTTTACCAACGCCATAAGTGTAATGGGTGAATGTTGTGTTATCTTTATCTGCTGTAATCATATGACTATTGTAACCATCCAATGTAAAACAATAACCAGTTTTAATTGAATATGCAATACCGTTACCATCCATTTGATTTACATCTGTGCAATAATCACTAGCATCTTGTGATAATGGAATAAAATTGATAGTTTGACCAACTGAATAGTTAATTTGTTTTAATACTAATATTAAACAAAATGATAATAATAAGTAATTTAATTTCATTTTATATTATTTTATTTATTTATTTAAATATATATTTTTATATTAATAGAATATGATAAAATAAAATTAAAAAAAAAAAACTAATTAATTTTTATACTTGTTTTTTTTTAAAGATATTTTGGTTCCCAAAAAAAAAATCTTTTTTTTTTTTTTCACTTTTTTTTTTTTTTTTTAAAAGAATGCTTCAAGAATTTCAGACCATTTTTAAAAAAATTCACAAAAATGATTTGAAAATATCTTTTTTTTTTTTTTTTGTTTTTATTTTTGTAACTTTTCAAATGGAAGCCAGATATTGATACCATCACATTTTTAAGGGTTATTTTAAAATAAAGGTCTGAAATTCTTGAAGCGTTCCCCTGACATCATCAATTAATTCCCCTGATTCTCTTTGAAAAAAAAAAAAAAAATACATTTATTTTTTAAAAAAAAAAAAAAAAGAAAGACAAAAGAAAAGAAAGACAAAAGAAAATAATTTTTTTGAAAGGTTATTTTATTATTATTTTATTTTTATTATTTTTTTTTTTATTTTTTTTTTTTTTATTGCTTTTTATAATTTTTATTATATTATTTTTTTCTATTTTATTTTTTTTTATTTTTAAAATACTATTACTATTCTTACTTTTCCTATTTAATTTTTTTTTTTTTTTTTTTTTTTTTTTTTGAATAAAGTGTTATTCCTTTTATATTGATTATGAACAAATGATAGTTGGTTTAATTTATCATTTAACAACCTTTCATATTTCCAAAATCAATTCTTGCAGATACGGAGCATGGAAAAACTTGATTTTCACAAGTGAAGTTCCAGAAATATGGAGCAAAATTATCACTTGCACAATATGTTTTACTAACATAATTATGACTAATTACATCGTCTGGTTTAATATCACCAAATTTATCTTTGAATGTCCAATGACTTGTACCACCATTACAACTGATTTTAACGTCTTTCTTTTCATTATCATTAATTTCAAATTTTAATGCAACAAATGATAGAGGGTCTACAATTGTTTTATATAAGAAGTTTGGTTTTTGATTTTCAAATTTTGATGAACTTCCTGGTAAATTACCTAATTCTATTTCCCAATCATTTTTTTTAATATTATATTTATATATTTTACCTTGTAATTTACCATTTACAATTATTAATAAATTTATTATTAATATTAAAAATAATAATAATTTCATTTTTTTTTTTTAAAAATTTTTTATTAAATTTAATTGTTTTTATATATATCTATATTCTTAAAATATTTATTTGGTAAATATCCTTTTTTTATTGATTTATTTAAAATTTTTAAAATAAAATATATCTTTTTTTTTTTTTTAGATTAATTTTTTTTTTTTAAAGATTAAGTAAAGTTTTTAAAAAATATATAAAATTGTGTTGAAGTTTTTTTTATATGTATAAGTACAACTTTTTTTATAAATAATAAATAAAAAAATGAAATATATTATATTATAATATTTAAATATAAAAAAAAAAAAAAAAAAAAAAAAAAAAAAAAAAAAAAAAATACAAATATTATTTCAAAAAATAATTTTTAACCACCTCATGTTTGTGTTAAGTGTATAATTTGGTGTGGTGGGTTGAGTTATTTTTTAATGAAAATAATAAAAGTGTGGGGTATATATCTATTTTTTGATTGTTATAAAATAGATTTAATTTTTTTTTTTTTTTAAATCAATATTTTAGTATTTTTAATATTGATTAAAAATTTTAACCATCATGTTGCATATAAATGTTGGTAATTTTATTTTTAAAATAAATATTGATAAATTATGAAAGAATAATTAATAAAAAAAAAAAAAAAAAAAGTATTGACAAAAACATTTAGATTTGCGTAGAGAAAAAAAAAAAATTATTATTTTAATTTATTTTTAAAAATGTAATAAAAAGATGAATAAAAAAAATGAAAATATTTTTTTTTTTTTTTTTTTTTTTTTTTACCCCAAGCATCATCTTGTAAAAAATGAAATTTTATTTTTGGAATTTAAACTTTTCATTGTTTCTTTCACACAAACAAATTAATTATAAATAATATATTTTTTACTTTTTTTTTTTTTTCACTATTTTTTTCCTATTTAAAATGTCAATGAATTCCTTAATAGGTAAAAGAATAGCATTACTATTCCCAGGTCAAGGTAGTCAAATTGTTGGTATGGGAAAAGATTTAATTAAAGATTTTCCTTATATTTCAAAGATATACAATCACTCTGACAAGATTTTAAACTTTTCAATATCAAATTTAATGTTTAATGGTCCATCTGTAAGTTAATATGATAATCTATTTTTTTTCATTTTTTTTTATTAATTTAAAAACTCTTTTTTTTTAAAAAAGGAAGAATTAAAACAAACATATAACACACAACCAGCATTATTACTTCACTCATTTTCAATGATTAAAATTTTAGAAAATGAATTAGGTTTTATAAATAAAAATAAAAATAATAATAATAATAATGAAGATGATGAATTTAAAGTATCAAGTGAATTTTTAAAAAGATTTGATTTTGCATTAGGACATTCATTAGGTGAATATTCAGCATTAACAACATCAAATTCAATAAAATTTAGTGATGCATTAGAATTGGTTAGATATAGAGGTCAATTAATGAGTAAATGTGATCCTGGTGTAATGTTTGCATTATTAAGTAAAAAGAATATGATTGAATCAGGTTCATTACTTGAACTTAAATCAATAATAAATCAAATTAATAATAAAATTAATGAAACATCAAATGAAATAATGATTTGTAATATTTCTAATATAAATTCACCAAATCAAATTGTAATTAGTGGTAATGAAATTGGAGTTTCAAAAGTTATAGAACTTGCAAAATCAAAAAAACTATTTACAAAATCAGTTAAATTAGAAGTTAGTGCTGCATTTCATAGTGATTTAATGATTCCAAGTAGTGATAAATTTAAATTAAAATTAAATACTATAAATTTTAAACAACCTGAAATTGATGTAATTTCAAATGTAAACTCTTTGCCTGTAATGTATTTTTATTATTAAAAAATAAAAAAAAAAAAAAAATATATATATATTAATATTTATATTCATTTTAAATTTACTTCTTTTAGTATAAAAATAATATAGATAAAACTTCAGAGTCATCAATACAATCATTATTATCAAGACAATTATCATCAACGGTTGAGTGGACATCATCAATTCAATATTGTATTGAAAAATGGGAAAAAGAAAATATACAATTAAAAGATTGTTATTTTGTTGAAATTGGTTCAAATAATGTATTAACTCAGCTATTAAAACAAATTTATCCAAATTCAAATTCATATAATATTCAATCTTCAAATGATTTAATTAATTTTATAAAAGAATTTAAAGATTAAAAATATTAATAAAAAAAAAAAAAAATCTTTAAAATCCTTTTTTTTTTTTTTTTTTTTTTTGTTTAATTTATTACAAATTAATTTATTTTTAACATTTCATCTAAAAGTTGATCCATCCAATTTATTTCTTTATCTTCATCATCATCATTATTTTCATTCATATTTACATCTTGACTATTATTTAATTTTGTTGGTGACATTAAATTTTTTGTTGGTGAAGTTATATTTGTTGGTAATGGTGTTGCAGAGTCTATTTGTTTATCTTCAATATTTAAATTTTTAAATGAATTCATTAATGATTCTTTACAAATATCTAATGCTCTTTTTTTTTTTTTTTTTTGTAATAAATAAAAAATATATATATATATTAGAATAAATAAATAATAGATAAATAAATAAATTTTATAAATAAATAATTTACTTTTTAATTGATTCATTTGATTGATTCTTTTGTTTAATTTGTTCATTCATAATTGATAGTAAAGTTTCTCTAGCTTGATGAGGTCTATAACTATTTAAAAGATGATGAAAATTTATGAATAATAATGAAATATCTTCAATTTTAGATTGATAATTTTTAGGATTTTCTATTAATGTTTCTAAAAGTTGTAAATAATTGAAAAGGATTGATCTATTTAATTTCTTTAGTTCTGAAATTGGTTCAATATCACCTTTTGGATATAATTGTTTAGCACCTGATTCATCTAGTGAGGGTAACATATCAACTGTTGAATAAGTTTGCCCAAATTGAACATAATTTGCTCCAACTTTGGGTGGTAATGGTGGTGCTAATGGTTTATTTAATTCTATCTTTTTATTTGTTGATGTTGTTGCTTTATTATTATTATTATTATTATTATTATTATTATTATTATTATTATTATTATTATTATTATTATTATTATTATTATTATTATTATTATTATTATTATTATTATTATTATTATTATTATTATCTATATTCATTTCATCACTATTATCTATATTTTTTTCAATAGTTGATTCATTGCCTTCGGGAGTATCGTTTTTTTTTGAGTTTTCTGTTGTTGGTTTAGAATAATCTACATCTTTTTTATAATTTAAATATAATTTATAAAATGGAGGTGGAGGAGGGAATGCTGAGACATTTTCAACCTGTTGAGGAGTTTGTTGTTGTTGTTGCTGTTGTTGTTGTTGTTGCTGTTGTTGTTGTTGCTGTTGCTGTGAAGTATTCATTATTATTGAATATTTGATTTTTTATTTATATCTTCCAAATGAAATTAGTTGATTTCACACCTCAAATAAAAAATTTGCCCATTTTTATTTTCATTTTTTTTTTTTTTTTTTGATTTTTTTTTTTTTTTTTTTCATTTTTTATTTTTAATTTTTTAATTTTTTAATTTTTTAATTTACTTTTTAATTTTAATTAACACAACACACGAATAAAATGGTAATTTCATTATCTTACAAATAAATAAATTAGTATATATCCTTTTAAAATGAATATATTAACAAGCAAAAAATAATAAAATGTTTTTTTTAATTTAGCACGGTGTATTAAAAGTTAGAACATCAGAGGAGAAAGCAAAAGCACAAAGATTAAAAGAATTAGAAAAAATCGAAAGCTATAATAAATTAGTTAAATCATTTGAAGAATTAGTAAATTGATTAAAAAAAAAAAAAAAAAAAAAAAAAAAAAAAAAAAAAAAAAAAAAAAAATTTATATTATTAATTTAACTAACTAATAATAATAATAAATTTATAAATTTATAAATTTAAAATATATATATAGAGAGAAAAACAAAATGGAAGATATGATGAAATTTCATTATCAGTTTCAAAATTAGTATTAATAGAGAATCCAGAATTCTATACAATTTGGAATTATAGAAGATTGGCAATCTTACAATTTACAGAAACTAAAGAGAATTCAGAATTACAAGTAATATATCAAAATGAAATGAAATTCTTGGAAGAATGTATTCAACGTTTTACAAAAAGTTATTGGATTTGGTTTCATCGTCAATGGATTGCATTAAGAATGGATAATTGTGATTGGGAAAGAGAAATGAAATTATGTACAAAATTATTAAATTTTGATTTAAGAAATTGTATTATTATTTATTTATTTTAAACTATTTATTTATTTATAATTTTAAATATTAAATATTAATTTTAAATTTTCTTTTTTTTTTTTATTTTTTCAAAATAATAATAATAATAGTCCATTGTTGGGGTCATAGAAGATTTATATTAAAACATTCAAATATTAAATTAGAAGATGAATTAAAATATACAACTGAAAAAGTTGAACAAAACTTTTCAAATTATTCAGCATGGCATCAAAGATCAAGTATATTACCAAAGATTTATAAAGAACCTGAACAATTATTAGAAAAGATTTTAGAGGAATTTGAATTAGTTAGAAATGCTGTATACACTGAACCAAAGGATTCAAGTTCATGGATTTATCATAAATGGTTAGTTGCAACTATTAAATCAATTCCAAATAGTAATTATATTGAAGTATTAAAGAATGAATTAACTCAAATTTATGATCTCATTGAATTAGAACCTGATTGTAAATGTATGTATCAAAAAAAAACAATTATTCTTTATAAATATATATTAACAAACCTCTCTTTCCTTTATCCTACAGGGCCAATTTATACAACACTTTTATTAAAAATTGAAATTGGAGGTTTTGAAAAACAAGAATTATTAGATATTATCTCACAATTAATTAAATTAGATCCAGACCATAAAAATTATTATAAGAGTCTAGAAACTAAGATTTAAAAAAATTAAAATATATAAAAAAATAAATTGTAAAACTTTTAAAAAGTAATAATACAAAGTAATTAAAAAAAAAAAAAAAAAAAGAAGAGATGATAAAAGAAGATTTTTTTTTTTTTTTTAATATTTTATTTTATTGTATTTTTTGCGAAAAGATTTAGTAATTTATGTATGTGAATGAATGGTGAATGTATATTTATTAGTGGGTGTTTGTCGTCTGTTATTTAAAGGGTTTTTTTTTTTTTTTTATTATTTTTTTTATTTTTATCTTTCGAGTTTACGAGATGAAGGTTTAATTGGAGCCCTTGTTGGTTGTTTATTTTTTTCACGTTCTCTTTCTCTCTCTCTTTCTCTTTCTCTCTCTCTTTCTCTATCCCTTTCACGTTCTCTTTCTCTTTCTCTATCTCTATCACGTTCATTTTTAGCTGAACTATTGGTACTGCTACTGCCAGTATTAGTTGATGATGATGATGAGGATGAAGAAGATGAAGATGATTTTGAATCTTTAATTTCTGGTGATAAAGTTTCCCCAACTGGATTTTCTTTCTTTAGTGGTGATTCAGGTTGTTCAGATGGAGTTGAAGCAGTTGTTGCAGAGGAAGGAGTTGAATCTGGTTTTAATCTTTTACTTGGAGTTGAAGTGATATCATCTTCTAATTTTCTTTTATTGATTTCCTCTTGTGAGGCATCTTGATGTGGTTCAACAACTTCATCAGATCTAGTTGGTGAAGAGTTTGGAGATTTGGCTGATTTTGTAGTGGTGGTGGTGGTAGTAGTAGTAGTATCATCATTTTTTGATGACTCTTTGTCTTTGTGTGTTGGTTCTACAGTTGTGGTGTTAGTGGTGGTGGTGGTGGTAGTAGTTGGTGATTTTTTTTCTTCATCAATTGGTTTTACAGATTCACTTGCAGCAGCAGTGGTGGTAGTTGATGATTTCTTTTCCTTTTCTGAATCTTCTTTGGTATCCATTTCCAATTCTTTAGTTTCATCTCTTGATTGCTCCACAGCGGTGGTGGTTGGTGATACTGATGACAATTTCTTTTCATCAGTTGGTAATTTTGATGAATCATCTTTCTTTGTTGTTGTTGTTGGTTCACTTAATTCACCTTCTTCATCCTCATCATTAGTTGTAGTAGTTGTGGATTCCTTTTCAACTGGTTTTTCACTTGATTTTTCAACAGATTTATTTTCTTCAACATCTTTTTCCACTTCTTTCTCTTTTTCTTTTTCTTTATCATTTTCAATCTCTTTTTCAACCTCTTTTTCCACTTCTTTCTCTTTTTCTTTCTCTTTTTCTTTTTCTTTTTCGGTTTCTTTTTCGATTTCTTTTGATGATGATGACGATGATGGTGATTCTTTTTCATTTTCTTTATCAACTTTTTCAACTAAAGATGATTCTTTATCGGTAACCTTCTCAACTTGTTTTTCATCTGGTTTTTCTGTAATAATAGGAGTTGGTGATCTTTCCTTATCTACAATCACAGTTTCTCTCTTTTCTTCAGCTTCTTTAACAATTGATGGTGATCTTGTTTTTGATCTTTCATTAATATCAGATTCTTCATCTAATATTATTTCTCTTCTATCTTTATGTTGTGATGATTGTGGTGAAAGTGCTCTTTGTCCAATATTATTATAGTTGATATTATTATTATTATTGTTATTGTTATTATTGTTGTTGTTACTATTATTTTCAAATGGTGAAGATGTTCTGTTATTTTGATGTTCGAATCTACTAATATTACTATTGTTATTATTGTTATTCATATTATTCATATTATTATTCATATTATTATTCATATTATTATTATTATTATTATTATTATTAATACGTTCTTTATTATCTCTTTCATAAGATCTTCTATCATTGTGTGATGGTAACGGAGATGTTGCTCTTAAACCATTGTTATTATTATTATTATTATTATTATTATTATTATTATTATTATTATTATAATTATTATTATTATTATTATTATTATTATTAATACTACTAATACTATTATTATTGTTGTTGTTATTATTATATTCTCTGGTATATTCTTGGATTCTATCTCTGCTATCTCTACCATCCCTATTATCTCTACCATCTCTACTATCTCTATTATCTCTATTATCCCTAATATTGTCTCTATTGTCTCTACCATCTCCATTAGGACTAGTCTTTTCACGTTCCAAAATACCTTTATATCTTCTATCTAATACATCATTATTTTTACTATTTACATTATCATTCATATTGTGGTGGTTATTATTATTATTATTAATATTGCTATTATTATTATTATTGTTATATTGATTCATTTGGTGATTATTATGGTTGTTATTATTATTATTGCTCATATTATTATTAATATTATTATTATTGTTATTCATATTATTCATACTATTCATATTATTATTATTATTATTCATATTATTCATATTGTTATTCATATTATTATTCATATTCATATTATTATTATTATTATTCATATTATTCATAGACATACTATTAGAATATTGCGAATGATGTGAATTGTGCATATCTTCTATTAAAAAAAAAAAAAAAAAAAAAAAAAAAAAAAAATAAAAAAAAAAAAAAAATTAATAATTAATAATTAAACTATGTATAAATAATTTTTAAAAAAAAAATATTTACCACCTCTACCTCTTTCAGTTTTTCTATCAATTAAACTTGAATTTAATTCATTTGAAGAAGGTAATGAAGAATTGTTTCTCATATCTTCAGGAAGATGAGAATTAATTTCAGCCAATTCAGGAACAAAACTATTATTTCCATTGTTATTACCATTACGATTATTTTGACCACCTTTACCTAATGATTCCATTGCACCAGTGCCAGGTGAATTTGGTTCGATGATCATTGGAGTTGACTTACCACCATGCTCACCATGCTCACCATTTTGAAGATCATAGCCATCCTTACCAATTGGTTTACCTGAAACTTGGGCTCTAAGTGTGGCAAGACGTGATTGAATATGTTTATTGTGTGGATCAAGTTCTGCAGCACGTTGATAAGCATCCAATGAATCGGTATGTTGATGACAACTCTCATACAATGTACCCAAATCATACCAAACCTCACTAAGGAATGGATTAAGACGAATGGCTCTAGTGTAGGCATCCAATGCATCTCTGTACTGATTGATTTGATAATATAATACACCAATGGAACACCAAAATGTTGGGTTTCTACCATCTCTATAAACTGCTTGTTGATAGGCATCATATGCTTTTTTATACTTTTGTTGAGTCATATAACATCTTCCCAATAAATACCATGTTTGTGCATCAGATGAATCTGAATCAATTGATCTCATCAAATAATTTATTGCATACTCTTGATTTGTAAATAATGGATTATGATGATATAACCAACCTAATTGTTGTAAAACTTTTGAATGTGTTGCATTATCTTTTAATACTTTTTCATATGCATCTTTTGATTTATGATACTAATTAAAAAAAAATTAAAAAAATTAAAAAAATTAATAAGAAATAAAGAAAAGTAAAAAAAAAAAAAAAAAAAAGGGTTTACTTACTTCTTTTTGTAATTCATAAACATGACCAATTTGGAACCAAATATCAGATGTCGTTAATGGTAATGGTGGATTCTTAACTAAATGTTGGAAATACTAATAATAATGATGATGATAATAAATAAAATGGTTGTTAATATAAATGTAATATTAAAATATTGGTTATTTTTTAAAAAAAAAAAAAAAAAAAAAAAAAAAAAAAAAAAAAAAAAAAAAAAAAAAAAACTTACTTCTAAAGATTGATCATATTTACCTTGATGTTTATATAAAACACCAAGTCTAAAATAAATTTCAGTAGATTTTTCGAATTTATTATCCATTTTTAAGACAGCTGTAAAAGCTTCTTCAGCGTGATCGTATGAACCATATCTATCGTACAAAATACCAATACCATACCAAAGGTTTGGATCCTTTGGATTTGGTAAATGATATAGAGCTTGTTGATAGGCAGTGTATGCCTTTTGAAGATCATCCATCATGAGATAACAATGACCTAATGCACCCCAAACTTCACCATTCTTTGATTCAATGGTCACTATTCTTTGAAAGTATTCAGCTGCCTTTGAATATTGTTCTTTGATCCTAAATAATGATGCTATTTGTGTGAGTGCCTTTATTGAGAATGGATTATGTCTTAGTGCATTCTCATATGATGCCAATGCTTTATCTTGTTCTCCAATTGATTCTGCATATCCACCTAAATGAATCCAAATTGATTCATTCAAGTCTCTAATTTTACCAGTAACACCACTTAATTGATCTTGTTGTTGTTGCTGTTGTTGTTGTTGTGGTTGTTGTTGTTGTTGTTGTTGTTGTTGTTGTTGTTGCTGTGGTTGTTGTTGCTGTTGTGGTGGTTGTTGTTGTTGCTGTTGTGGTGGTTGTTGTTGTTGTGGTTGTTGTTGTTGTTGATGTTGTTGTTGTTGTTGTTGTGATTGTTGTTGTTGTGGTTGCTGTTGTTGTGGTTGCTGTTGTTGTTGTATATGCTGTTGTTGTTGATGTTGTTGTTGATGTTGTTGTTGTTGTTGATGTTGTTGTTGATGTTGTTGATGTTGTTGATGTTGTTGTTGTTGTTGTGCTATTTGTTGTTGTTGTGCTATTTGTTGTTGTTGAGCTATTTGTTGTTGTGCAATGGCTGATTGTTGTTGTGCTATTTGTTGTTGCTGCTGTGCTACCATTGATTGTTGTTGTGCTGCCATAGCTTGTTGTTGTTGTGTTTGTTGAACATTCATTTTATTGTTATAGTTGTTGATGGTGATGATGTTTATCTATTTGCTTATTTTTGTGTGATATGACTATTTGCCTCATATAATTATATGTGCTTTTTTTTTTTTTTTTGTTAAGTATTTGGGCTGTGTGTGTGTATTTGTGGTTTTGTAATAAATTATAAAAAAATAAAAAAAAAAGGAAAAAAAAAAAAAGTTAAAAATTGGTTTATTTTTTTGTTTTTTTTTTTTTTTTTTTTAATTTTTAATTTTTGAAAATTGTTTGAAGTTTGGGTGAGTTTTTTGTGTCTATTAAATACAGATTTTTAAGTGATAAAAAAAAAAAGAAAAAAAAAATGGATAAAAAAAGATCAAGATCTAAACTTTATGAAACCTAAGTTTTATAAATGATGGTAAATTTTTTTTTTTTTTTTTAATTTTTATTAATAATATACAAAAAGGTTAGTATATAATCTAGTTTTGAACAAGAAAAAAAAAAAAAAAAATAATATTTATAATAATAAATAAAAAAAAAAAAAAAAAGAAAAAGGTAAAAAAAATATATATAATAAAAAAAAAAAAAAAAAAAAAAAAAAAAAGTGTGGGTATGCTGTGTGTTGTGTGGTGTGGTAGTGGTGTGTGGGTTGAGTGTGAGTGTGTGTGTGTGTGTGTGTGTGTGTGTGTGAAGTAGAGAAGGTAAAGAGATTGTTTTATTTTTATACTATCTAAATGGTGATATGCCATTATAAATATAATTTTATATATGTAAATATGTGTGCATGTATGTATGTTGTATGTATATATGCATATTTATATAGTTATATTACTTTTTTTTTTTTTTTAATTTAAAAAAAAATTTATATGATAGTGAGTGAAAGGGAGATTTGAAATACGTGTGTTTGTGTGGGTGTGTTTGTGTGTGAGAGTGGTACTATTTATAATTTTTTTTATTTTTTTTTTTTTTTATTACTATTATTATTTTTTATTTTATTTTATTTATTTATTATTTTTTTTTTTTATGTTTTTAAACAGATATGAAAAAATAATAATAATAATAATAATAATAATAATAATAATAATAATAATAATAATAATAATAATAATAATAATAAAAATAAAAAATAATAATTGTAGTGACAATTAATGGTTTTATTACTATTAATATCAATACAATAAACCAATATTTTGAGTGTTTTTTTTTTTTTTTTATTTAAAATAAAAAAAAAAATAAAAAAAAATTTTATTTATTTATTTAATTATTTATTTATTTATTTATTATTTATTTATTTATTATATTTATTTATTTAATTTAATTTAATATTTTATTTTTTTTATTTTTTTTTTTTTTTTATTTTTTTTTTTTTATTTTTTTATTTTTTTTGTTTTGTTTAAAATAATAAAAAAAATAAACTTGTTTTGAAGTCATAAATATATGTTGTGTGCGTATAAAAATACAATGCAACGAAATTTAATTACCCTTTATAAAAAGAAAAAATGATAATTAAACACAATAACTATAAATTTATTTATTTTCTATATTATTTAACTTTATGTTATTTGTCTACAATACACAGATATTTTAATATATCAAAAAAAAAAAAAAAAAATTAAAAAAAAATTAAAAAAAAAAAATAAAAATAAAAAAAAAAAAATAAAATTGGGAGCCCAACGGTGAGTTTGAATTTGATTTAATTTAGTTTTTTTTTTATTTTTATTTTTTTTTAATTTTTATTTTTTTTTTAAAAAATGAGATTTGGCAGCGCTTATGGAAAATGTAATTGAAAAAAATAAATAAATTATTAAAAAAAAAAAACAAAACAAAACAAAACAAAACAATTATTCATCAGCAAATTAAAATTTATAAATGGTAATTGTTATTAATAATAATAATAATATTATTATTGTTTTATTATTATATTTATTTTTTTTTTATTTATTTATTTATTTTTATTTTTTTTCCTTTGTTGCTTTTTTTTTTTTTTTTTTTTTTTCAAAAAAAAAGAAAAAAAAAATTGGCGTTGACTTTTTTTTGAATTAATTGGCGTTGACTTTTTTTTTTGAATTAATTCAAAATTTTAGATTTTTTTTTTGGTGTGAACCCTGCAAATGCCAAAATTAAAAAAAAAAAGAGAAAAAAATAAAAATAATAAAAATAATAAAAATGGTTTAATTACCTTTGCAAAAAGAAAAAAAAAAAAATAAATAAAAATTAAAATAAAATAATAAAAAAGAAAAAAAAATAAATAATTAAAAAAAAGATTAAAAATTCAAAAAAAAAAAAAAATTCAAAAATAATTAATTAAAAAAATAAAAAATAAAGAAAAAAAAAAAAAAATACCAAAAATAAATAATCAAAAAAAAAAAAAAATAACCCCACATAAATTGTCAAACTGATCATCAATGATTGTTCTATCACAAAAAGACATAAAAAACGATTGCTGTTGAATTTATTGTTATATTACTATTATTATTATTATTATTATTATATATTATTCTTGTATCATTATCGGTTTGTATATTTGTTTTATAAAACAATTTCGTAAGGTGGTGAAAAAAAAAAAAAAAAAAAAAAAAAAAAAAAAAAAAATAGAATGTAGGAGTTTGGTTATTGTTGATGTTGTGTTAATGTGGTTGTGTGTGTGTTTATTAGATGGTGTATGTGGTTTATTGTCATACAAAAAAAAAAAAAAAAAAAAAAAAAAAAAAAAAAAAAATTAAAGAAAGGAAATAAATAAATAAATAAAAGTAAATGAAAGGGGATGATCATTTTATCAAATTTGTTGAAGGTTATATACAATGTATTTTCAAAAAAAAAAAAAAAAAGAAATTTTTTTTTGATTTTTTAAAATACATTAATAATAAATCTTGATCTAAAAATAATCATCAATACAATGGTACAGATTAAACATTATAACTAACATAAATGGAAAAAAATAAAATAAAAAAAAAAAATAAAAATAAATAAATAAATAAATAAAAAAATTTAAAAAAAAGGTGGGTGAGGGGTGATAAATTATCACTGACCAATTATAAAGAAATTAAAAGTTTTCTTATTACTCTTTTGCCAACTGTAAAGAGAGTATCTCGGTTTACTTATTAAATATATAAAGAAAAAAAAGAAAAATGGAGATGACTAAAATATATGAATATAAATAATCAAAAAAAAAAAAAAAAATAAAAAAATAAAAAATAAAATAAAGTAAAAAGATAAAAATAAAAAAAAAACTTTTTTTTTTAAAAAAAAAAATTTAAAAATAAAAAATATCATCAAGATTTAATCTTATCATACCAGATAATGAGTTTTTTTTTTTTTTTTTTTTAAAAAAAAATTATTCAGTCAAATAATTTAACCAAATAAAAAGGGAATGGGTCGGTCAAGGGCAGTTCAAATAGTTTAATCATAAGTAATAATAATAATGTAATAATGACCAGATAAAAAAATAAAATAAATAAAAAAAAAATAAAATATATAAAAAAAAAAAATAAAAATAAAAATAAAAATAAAATAAAATAAAAAAAAAAAAAAACAAAATTAAAAATAAAATAAAATAAAAAAAAAAACAGAAGATTTGTTGGCACGAAAATGGCGACATTTGCAAAAAAATAAAAATTATAAGGAGTTTGGACCAAATTTTTTTTCACATGCATTCCAACACATTCTTAGAACATTTACCAGCACTGTTTTTATGTAAAAAAAAATGAAAACCGCGACCTTAACCAAAAATACATAATTTTTACAAAACAACAAAAATATTTTAAATGAAAATTTCAATTTCCGGTAAAGCTTTGTTGTGTTTTTAAAAACACCTGATGGCGATCAATGGCACATTGCACTCATCAATCAATCAAACTGGCATTTACCAATAATATTATTTTTTTTTTCTCAATCACCTTTGGAGTGATGCTTAGTATCGCACTCATTAATCATGTGTAACTGTTTTCCTCAAGAAATGATTTTGTGTTTATTTTTAAAATAAACACAAAATAACAATAAAAAAAGTATTTTTAAAAAAAAAAAAAAAAACTATTTTTAAAAAAACTATATAAAGACGAAACAATTTTTTTTTTTTTTTTTTCTTTACTTTTGTTTTAAATTATTATTTAACTAAATTTATTTATTTATATAATATAAATATTTTTTTTTTTTTCATAAAAAAAAAAAAAAAATAAAAAGAATAAATAGTTAGAAATAATTTTTATTTATTTATTTCATGAATTACACATAAAAAATAAATAAATAAATAATTAAAATAAAATAAATAAATAAAAAATAAATAATAAAAATAAATAATAAATAGTAAATTGAATTTTTTTATTTTTTTATTTTTATTTTAATAATAATAATAATTGGTAATAATTTATTATTAATTAATAAAAATGGTCCATAACAATGATGGTGATAATAATGACCAAGAAATGCAAGAGATTGGGATTAATGAAAAGAGAAGTCAATTCCCACACATAAGTGTTGAAGAATCTCGTCAAGAGTTTGACTCATTTTCAAATAATATCGAAGGAGAGTCAAAACAATTTGGAATGAATAGAGATGCTGAATCTAATATGGCAGTTGAAAGTGAAGAAGATTTTAAATTAAGAAAATATTTTGAAAATTCAAATAGAATGCATCTTGAAAATGGTGGTAATGAAAAAAAAATGGGTGTTTCCATTAGAAATTTAACTGTTGTTGGTCTTGGTGCTGATGCATCTGTAATTGCTGATATGTCAACTCCATTTTATGGTTTAGTTAAACTTTTTACTCCATCTTTTTGGTAAGTTTTAAATTCTTGATTTTTTTTTATTTATTTAAAAGTGTTTAGAAAAAAGAATAAAATATTGGGTGGCAATTTTTTTTTTTTATTATTTATTATTTTTTTTTTTTTTAAACAAAAGTAAGACCATCTTTTTTAAATTAACACAATTATACTAATTATTTATTTATTTATTTATTTATTTAATTATTTTTTTTATTTTATTATTATTATTATTTATAGGACTAAAAAAACATCAACATTTGATATTTTACATGATGTTACAACATTTTGTAAAGATGGTGAAATGGTTTTAGTTTTAGGTAGACCAGGTGCTGGTTGTTCAACATTGTTACGTGTTATTGCAAATCAAACTGCATCATATGTTTCAGTTAAAGGTGATATTACATATGGTGGTATTCCTTCAAAAGAGTTTGAAAAATATAGAGGTGAACCTATTTATACACCAGAAGAAGATTCACATCATCCAACTTTAACAGTTCGTGAAACTTTAGATTTTGCATTAAAATGTAAAACTCCAGGTAATCGTTTACCAGATGAAACTAAAAGATCTTTCCGTGATAAAGTTTTTAATTTATTATTATCAATGTTTGGTATTGTTCATCAAGCTGATACTGTAAGTTTTCTTTTTTTTTTCTTTTTTTTTTTTATCTTTTACTAATAGGTTTTTTTTTTCCTAAATAAAATAGATTGTTGGTAATGAATTTATTAGAGGTTTATCAGGTGGTGAAAGAAAACGTTTAACAATTACAGAAGCAATGGTATCATCAGCATCAATTACATGTTGGGATTGTTCAACTCGTGGTCTCGATGCAGCATCAGCATTTGATTATGCAAAATCAATTCGTATTATGTCTGATACATTACACAAAACAACAATTGCATCATTTTATCAAGCATCCGATTCAATTTATAATGTATTTGATAAAGTTTGTGTTTTAGAAAAAGGTCGTTGTATTTATTTTGGTCCAGTTGGTATGGCAAAACAATATTTTATGAGCTTGGGTTTCGATTGTGAACCAAGAAAATCAACACCAGATTTTTTAACTGGTGTAACAAATCCACAGGAACGTATTATTAAAAAAGGATTTGAAGGTCGTACTCCAGAAACTTCAGCAGATTTCGAAGAAGCATGGAAAAACTCTGATATATATAGAGATCAACTTCAAGAACAAAAAGAATATGAAGAATTAATTGAAAGAACTCAACCAAAAGTTGCATTTGTTCAAGAGGTTAGGGATGCAAATAGTAAAACCAATTTCAAAAAATCACAATATACAACAAGTTTTGTTACTCAAGTTATTGCATTAATTAAAAGAAATTTTGCATTGGTTTTAAATGATAAGTTTGGTATGTACTCTAAATATCTCTCAGTTTTAATTCAAGGTTTCGTTTATGCTTCACTTTTCTATAATATGGATACAGATATTACTGGTTTATTTACTAGAGGTGGTGCAATTCTTTCAGCTGTAATTTTCAATGCTTTTCTCTCCATTGGTGAAATGGCAATGACTTTCTATGGTCGTCGTGTTTTACAAAAACATAAGAGTTATGCTTTATATCGTCCATCTGCTTTACATATTGCACAAGTTGTAACTGATATTCCATTCACAGCAATTCAAGTATTCTTATTTTCAATTATTGCATACTTTATGTTTGGTTTACAATATGATGCTGGTAAATTCTTTATTTTTTGTTTTACTTTGCTTGGTGCAAGTTTAGCATGTACAGCACTTTTCAGATGTTTTGGTTACCTTTGTCCATCGATGTATATCGCTCAAAATATTTCAAATGTTTTCATCATTTTCATGCTTACCTATTCTGGTTATACCATTCCAATTCCAAAAATGCATCCATGGTTCAGTTGGTTTAGACATATCAATATCTTTACCTATGCATTTAAAGCATTAATGGCAAATGAATTTGAAGGTTTGGATTTTAATTGTAAAGAATCTGCAATTCCATATGGTCCAGCATATCAAGGTTCAGAGTTTGATGCATATAGAATTTGTCCATTAGGTGGTATTGAACAAGGTAGTCTCTACTTTAAAGGTGATTTTTATATGGATAAAACTTTATCATTTGCAACTGGAGAAATGTCACAAAATGTTATCATTGTTTATTGTTGGTGGGTTTTCTTTGTAGTTTGTAATATGTTTGCAATGGAATACATTGATCATACAAGTGGCGGTTATACTCATAAAGTTTACAAAAAAGGTAAAGCTCCAAAAATGAATGATGTTGAAGAAGAAAAACAACAAAATGCCATTGTAGCAAAAGCAACAAGTAATATGAAAGATACTCTTCATATGGATGGTGGTATTTTCACATGGCAAAACATTAGATACACTGTCAAAGTTCCAGGTGGTGAAAGATTATTATTAGATAATATTGAAGGTTGGATTAAACCAGGTCAAATGACAGCTTTAATGGGTTCATCGGGTGCTGGTAAAACAACTTTACTCGATGTTTTAGCAAAGAGAAAAACTTTGGGTGTTGTTGAAGGTGATTCACATTTAAATGGTAGAGAATTAGAAATTGATTTTGAACGTATTACTGGTTATGTAGAACAAATGGATGTCCACAATCCAGGTTTAACAGTTAGAGAAGCATTACGTTTCTCTGCAAAATTACGTCAAGAACCAGAGGTATCATTAGAAGAGAAATTTAAATATGTTGAACATGTTTTAGAAATGATGGAAATGAAACATTTAGGTGATGCATTAATTGGTACATTAGAAACTGGTGTTGGTATTTCAGTTGAAGAAAGAAAAAGATTAACAATTGGTGTTGAATTGGTTGCAAAACCACAAATTCTTTTCCTTGATGAACCAACATCTGGTTTAGATGCTCAATCATCATATAATATCATTAAATTTATTCGTAAATTAGCAGATGCAGGTATGCCATTAGTTTGTACAATTCATCAACCATCATCAGTATTATTTGAACATTTTGATCGTATTCTTTTATTAGCTAAAGGTGGTAAAACAGTATATTTCGGTGATATTGGTGAAAAATCAAAAACTTTAACATCATACTTTGAACGTCATGGTGTTCGTCCATGTACTGAGAGTGAAAATCCAGCAGAATATATTTTAGAAGCAACTGGTGCAGGTGTTCATGGTAAGTCTGATGTTAATTGGCCAGAAGCTTGGAAACAATCACCAGAGTTAGCCGATATTTCAAGGGAATTAGCAGCATTAAAAGAACAAGGTGCACAACAATATAAACCAAGAAGTGATGGACCAGCAAGAGAATTCTCACAATCAACATGGTATCAAACTAAAGAAGTTTATAAACGTTTAAATTTAATTTGGTGGAGAGATCCATACTATACATATGGTTCATTCGTTCAAGCTGCACTATGTGGTTTAATTATTGGTTTTACATTTTGGAATCTTCAAGGTTCAAGTAGTGATATGAATCAAAGAATTTTCTTTATTTTCGAAGCACTCATGTTAGGTATCTTATTGATTTTCGTTGTAATGCCACAATTAATTATCCAACGTGAATACTTTAAGAGAGATTTTGCCAGTAAATTCTATTCATGGTTCCCATTTGCAATTTCAATTGTTGTTGTAGAATTACCGTTCATTGTTATTTCAGGTACAATCTTCTTCTTTTGTTCATTCTGGACTGCAGGATTACATAAAACTAGTGACGATGAACAAACCTTTTATTTCTGGTTCATTTTCATTATCTTTATGTTTTTCTGTGTTTCTTTCGGTCAAGCAGTAGCAGCAGTTTGTATCAATATGTTCTTTGCAATGACATTGATTCCATTGTTAATTGTTTTCCTATTTCTTTTCTGTGGAGTGATGGTCCCCCCATCATCAATTCCAACCTTTTGGAGAGGATGGGTGTATCATTTAAACCCATGTCGTTACTTTATGGAAGGTATTATCACAAATATTTTAAAAACTGTCCGTGTCGAGTGCTCTGAAGAAGATATGGCCATTTTTACATTCCCAAAGAGTTATAATACTTGTCAAAACTATACTAGTGCTTTTCAATCATATAAACCATCCGGCTATGTTGAGAGTGCTACATTAAATGGGGAACCAGCATGTGGTTATTGTATCTATAAAAATGGTGAAGAATATTACGAAACACTTGGTTGGTCAGCTGATAATCGTTGGAGAAATGTTGGTATTATCATTGGTTTCTTTGTTTTCAATATTTTAATGGTTATCCTATTTGTTTACTTAACTAGAAAAGGAAGTAGATAAATAATTTAATAAAAAAAAAAAAAATTAAAAAAAAAAAAAAATTAAATAAAATTAAAAAAAAAAAAACTATATATATAATTATTTATAAAGTAAATTATAAAAAGAAAATAATTAATTCTTAAATATATTAAAATTTGATTTATAATAAAAAAAAGTAAAGAGAAAATTGTTTAAAAAAAATAATAATAAAATTTTTATGAGTATACCACTTCCGTTACAATCTTTGTTAAATGTAATTGGTTTTTTATGAAATAAAATGGATTCAACTTAAAAATCATTCAACTTTTAAAGAATGCACAAAAAAAAAAAAAAAAAACTATCTCTAAAAAAAAAGCAGTCGTGACCCAAAAGTAAATTAATATTTTTGGAGGCAAAAAAACCCATTAAAAAAGTTGGAGCAATGACTAATAAACAGCATTTGGCTCAAATTGCCTGGTAATACCTTAAAATTTTAATATCTATTGATTAATTTTCAATTTTTTTTTTCATTTTTACATATTATCTGTCATATCCCATGCACGTTAAGTTGAATTTAAAAATAAATGAAAAAAAAAAAAGAAATAAAGATTGAATTATTTACAAGGTGTTATATAATTTTTTTTTTATATTTTTTTTTTTAACAAAAATTTTGTTTTTTAAATATTTGTTTTTATTTGTTTGTGGTTTTTTTTTTTTTTTTTTTTTTTTTTTTTTAAAATAATATATTTTATAATTTAACATTCTATACAACATACACGACACATACTTGTGTAACAACCACACATACCACCCAAGATTAAAACGGTTGAATTTTCATTCTTCTTTTTATAAGCAAAAAATGGATTAAATTCGAAAATGAATAAACTTGCTCCAGTTTTAACACGAATCCAACGATAAAAGAATCTAAATTGAGAGTTTGAATTTCTAGCAGAAAAGTAAACAATACCCAATAAAGCCCAAAATCTTTCCAATCCAGTGGATTCAATTGACCAATATCTAAAGATTGGCATAAAGTGAACTGTTTTATTTTGACCATCATTATAGGCAAGGAACAAACTAATGGGTTTACGAATGTGATGAGTTTTTTCACTTTCTGGAATACCTTGATTAACATTTGAATTATGATAGAGTGATTTTTTGGTAGCACCAATCCATAGTAAACCGAATTGAACATACTCTTCAATCTTTGATAACCAAAGGAAAAGGAAAATATGGAAATGAGAGAATTGATTCTTTGACCAATAAGAGATGAATGCAACCTTTGGATGAGCAATCCAAAACATTGATAAAACCAAACCATTCTCTATTGAATTTCTAAAGTAAAGTATTAAGAACACAAATATTTTACTATAATCTGGTGTGAATTTCGATAAGATAAAAGCTGCTTTTGGATGGAATAAATAAATAAAACTAACCAATTTCTTTTCATTTTCTCTCTTGAAAAAGTAAAGCAATAAAATATAGAAACGTTTGAAATCATTACTACTACTCCAATAATCAATGAAACCAAACTTCCTAACAATGAATAAAATTGATAAATGATAATCGGTTGTATCTTTCTTTCTCCAGAATAATGGGAATAAACAAACAATACTCTTTCCATCATGGTGTCTATCATAACGGAAAAAGGCAATCTTTGGATGAGCGATCCAAATAAAACTGAAAAGGTTGCGATATGCTGATTGAACTTCTTTAGTATCATTATTGGTAATTCTATAATACAATGGTACAAATCTATGTGTAATAACTTTACCAATACGATTATAATTAAATAATGATACAATTGGTGAAACAAACCAGAATAAACTGAAAATCTTGATACCATCACCCAATTTAGAATGTAGATAATAGAATAGTGGTAAGAAATACACAGAGAATTTATATGAACTCTTACGTAGATTAAAAAGTCCAAAGTTTGGTACTATATAAATGATACTTAATGCCATTGAACTAACTGTAACACGAGTTGAACTACGTTTTCTAGAATGTGCACTAGAGGTGGAATTTTCATCAACAACAGGTTTTGAAGAATCTGGTATTGAACGATACCAAAATATTGGAAACATTCTAATGATTGAAGAAAATGGTGAAATTTCATAAAGGAAACAACTAACCAATGGATGGAAGAACCAAATGATTGCACAAGTAGTTGCAGAAACATCAAATTTATAATATACTAGCATGAAAATGTACCATAGATTTTCAGTTGATTGTTTACTCTTATAAAAGAATGAAATGAATGGTTTGAAAAACCAAAGTAATGCAAAATGATTATAATCTGAAATTCTTTCTGATTTCTTATGGAATACTGGCCAAAAATAAGTTTTCTTTGTATCTGAAACTATATCTAATTTTTGAATGGTTGAAACATCTACTTCTCTATCGGTTGGACGACTTTCATTTAAAACCATTTGATCAATTGATTCTGCAATACTTTGGGTTTTAGAGATTGAACGTTTAATAACTTTTTTATGACAAAACAAAGTTAAATGAGTAGTAACAAACCAAATTATAGAGATTCTAGTTAAATCTTTCAAAGTTGATGTTATTTTATCATATGCCAATAACAAAGCAATACGAAGATGTTTACTATTTTCAACTTTATTATTCCAATATACCCAAAGTGGTACGAACCCAGTGATTGAATACTTTTCACTATTATGTTTAAAGAAGAGTAGGATATTCATTGTGAAATTTTCACTAAAATCACGATAGGTATGACGATACAAGAACCAACAGAACCATTTCAAATGATCTAAACCTTTAATTTGATGTGAATAGAATGGGAAGAGATAACGATTTTCAACATTACTAGCCTCTCTATGATAGTGAATATAATAAGGTGGTAAGAAAGCTGGTGAAGCAAAAGTAAACATATATTCTGCTGAATCTCTGAAATAATAGAATGGAAGTATCAATGTATTTCTTTGAGGTCTTGTATCTTTGTCAGTAATGAATCTCCAAAATAATGGCATAATTAAAAGCATTTCATTGTAATCATTCTTTGATTTCCAAAAGAATGGCAACAATCTTATTGAATGACTATTATCAGTACCATTTGATTCATAATGGAATAGAGGGAATAAGAAATCCACACTAAATAATTTACTCTCATCTTTACCCAATTTAATACGGAATATTGGGAAAAGGAAATAACGATTAACCTTTGAACCTCTATAAGATTTACCATAGAATGGGAAATAGTAGGTAAAGAGTTCATTCTTTGATGCATCTTGAGTTCTAAAAAAGAATGGGAACAATGTTTGGAATTTAAATATTGATTTACGATAATAAATATACATTGGTAGTACCAATATCATTAAATGAGTTTCACCTTTATGAACATCAATAAATATTGGAGCTATTAATCTGAATGAATTTGTTAAATTTCTATAATAATAATACAATGGTGATAAAATGATATCTCTATCTTCAGTATGTTTTTGATAGAAAATTGGTATAATTAATCTCTTTAAATAAGTTCCCATTTTTCTTTGATAATAAATTGGTGAAAGGAAATAACTATCAATATCAACTAATGACCATTTCATTATAAATAAAGGAATTAGGAAGAATCTACTATCATTACCACTATTAATATAAAATGCTAATGGTAATAATGATCTAAATATAAAACTATATTGTTCTAAAATTTCTTCATTGTTTGATTTCTTTTCTTCTTCTTCTTCTTCTTCTTCTTCTTCTTCTTCTTCTTTATTATTATTACTACCAATATCATTATTAATAATATTATCTTCATTTCCACTACCTAATGTTTTCATTTCTTGAATTAAATCTGATTCTTTTTCTAAATGTATTTTATTTGATGATGATGATAATTCTAAATTATCTGATGGTTTTTCTAAATCTACGGTTGTTGTTGTTGGAGGTGGTAATGGAGATATTTCTAAATTATCTGAAGGTTTTTCTAAATTTATATTATCATTGACTGGAATATTCCTTGGATAACTAATTTCAAAACCCTTCATTTTAATATTTTTCATTGAAGCTTGAATTTTTTTGAAATACCACATATATAATAGGATATGACCTTTATTATAGTATAAAGAATTACTATAGGCAAAGAATGGGAAGAAACCATATCTAAGTCTACCAGATTCTTTATTTCTATAATAGTGAATGAATCTATAAAAGAAATGGTTATAAACCCATTCACCATGATCATAGGTATTGAATTGAATGAGTGGATAAATGAAATAAATACTATGACCATGTTGTTTCCATGATCTTCTATAACCAATTAATGGCCAAACATGAACAAAGTAAGAACTACCTTTTTTCATTCTATACCAAAATATTGGCAAAACAATATGCCACCATTTCGATTCATTTCCTTTGTATGTATATAATAAAGCTATATTTATAAATTTATTACTGTCACCCGATGATTTATAAAACAATGCCAACGGTATGAAATGTAATTTGAAATAGTTTGAAATTTTTCTATAATAATAAAAGAAGCAAATCGATAGAAATACATTACTTGATCTTCTCATGTACAATACAATCGGTATGAAATTAAATGTGGTATTATTCGATGACCAACTACTCCAAAGGAATGGAAATATTACAAATCTTTTGAAACTACTTGATTTTGAGAAATAGAATAGTAGTGCCACATTCACTCTTAGCCGTTTACCAATTCTATTATGATAGATAAAGAATGGTAAAATCATAAATGAGAATAAATCACCTTGATATGACATTATATTAATAAACAATGCAATGTTTAATGTAAATCCACTACCTTGTTTGTATTTCAATAAACCAACTGGTATCAATAAATAAGTCCATCTGTCATTTTTCTTGGTTACCCATAAAATTGGAAATATGGTCCAAAATACATCACCACGATAATATCTATACCAAATGAATGGCGCCACTGTAAACCAAACATCTTCACCATCATCCTTTGAAAATATATTAATTATACCAGCTATTGATAATTTAAATTTACCTTTTCCAGATATAATCCATAATAATGGTCTAATACCAAATCTAAACTCTTCACTATTATATTCAATATGAATTATTGGCCAAAAGAAATCAATAAATTGACGATCATCTTTTTCTTTATATGTTAAACGAAATAAAATATAAAGTAACGCTAATAATTTTGTACCTGCTTTTTCAGTCCTATTATTAAAAAAAAAAAAAAAAAAAAAAAAAAAAAAATTAAAATAATAATTAATAATTTAGAAAAAAAAAAAAAAAAACCTCAAAAGAGATTTCTATTAATCATACTTACCAAACAAAGAAAGGCCATAGAATATGTAATATTGTTGAAACTTCTCTATAGTTTTCTTTGGTTTTGTAATAAACAAATGGCCATGCTGGAATATAATCACAATTCACTCTGACCATTGTTTTTTTTTTTATTTTTAAAAATAAAAAATAAAATACACTATATATTTAAAAAAAAAAAAAAAAAAAAAAAGAAAACTAATAATAGGATTAATATAAATAAATAGTGATGATAAATAGGATAATAGGATAAATGTTTATATAAATTAAAAATTAAAAAAAAAAAAAAAAAAAAAAAGGATTAATTTAAATTTTGTATTTATGATTTTTTATTTAATAATAAAAATAGTTTTTTTTTTTTTTTTTTTTTTTTTTTTTTTTCATATTTTAACATAAGAACAGATCAAAAAAAAAAAAAAAAAAAAAAAAAAGAAAAAAACAAATAAAAAGAATAACCCCCTATCTGGATTTTTTTTTTTTTTTTTTTTTAAATATTTTTATTTAGATCTTTATTTTTAAAAAGTGTGGTGTGGGGTTTCTTTGGATATTAAGAAAAAAAATAATAAATAAAAAAAAGGAAAGGATAAATTTGACAAATACATACCAATTACTCTCCTTTTTTTATTTCTCTATTTTTATAAAATGTATTTGTTTAATTAATTGTGTAAGTAATTGAATGTCGTTGATTTACGAAAAAATCAAAAAAAAAAAAATTTATTTTTAATTCTTTTTTCAATTTTTTCAAATTTTTTTTTTTTTAGTGAAAACAGTTGGAAGATAATATCTTTGCACAAAAATGTCTCAACTGACAAAATTCGTTGAAAAAAATTCAAAAAAAGTGATCATCTTTTTTTTTTTTTTTTCTTGATTTGATTATTAATCAATTTTAAAAAAAAAACATATTTATTTTTTAGTATTGGCATTTTAAAATTATTTTTTATTTGTAAAAATTTTATTTGTTTTTTTATTTTTTTTTTTTAGTTATTGGATTTTAT